>NW_006760388.1:3655151-3677993 GCF_000271605.1 Fomitiporia mediterranea MF3/22
GTAGTCTTGTCTTAACAGAGACTCAGGTAGCTCACCAATCAAGTCTACTAAGACTTCTTCCTAAGAGTGATCCAGGATCTGATACAGATGTAAGGGAGCCCAAACCCTTGTCTGGTAGGTCTTAGTCTGTTAGTATGTATTATAACTAGTCATATACTTTAGGATTTCCTTCTACATTCCTAGCTACTAGTAGTTCCAAGTAATGAGTTCCTGCATTTTGTGTCAGCTTGAATGTTCTACAGTTAGATTGTTGTGATAAGCTTAGACAATGTCCTTCTACAGCTTCTAATCCTTCAGAATGTACAATCAGCCTTCCTAGTAAACCTATCCATCCTCATCCTCCTCCTAATCCCTAGCCTGCTTCTCTAGCTACTTTACTATAACCTAGTTCTATGTGTGTCTTAGAGCTTACTATATGTAAGTAACAAAGTTAACATTCTCAGATTTGAGTCAGATCTCTTAGATTGTCTTAGACATAAAACAGGAATTGTCTAGGAGAATGAGATTTTTGTTATCATTCTCCCCCCTTTCATAACCTACTTGTCTTAAGAGTAAATCAGCTTTTGTCATTTACATTCTAGGTTTGTAGGTCAGTACAAAGTCATAGTTCTACAGTTCTAACATCTAGTAGGCTTGGTAGTGGTTGAGCTTCTGAGGTACCTAGAAGTACTAGAGATTAAGGTGATTACTCTAAATCTCAAACTTCTGTACAGTACTAAGGAGATATTAATACTACTCCTCTAGGGAACAGACAATTGTGAGGAGTTCCTTATCATAGATAAGGTAGTTCTATTCTGTTACAGAGAGGGATTCTAATCAGAACACTATTAGACACTACTTTCTGTCAATAAACTAGGACAGTACTACTCTATTTGTAAAGTCAGAAGAGTTGGCTTCAACTCAGAACTTGTCTACAACTGTTAGAACTACTAATACAGGCTTACTAGTAATGGCCTGCTTGAGGGACTCAAACATAGACTGCTACTGATCATCCTAATACTAAGGAACATTTTTACTAGTGAGTTTATGAAGGGGCCAGGCAATAGTACTAAAGTCTTGAATAAAGTATTAGTAGTAGTTTGCAAACCTAAGGAACACTTGAACCTGTTTCAGGTTCTAAGATTGTAGCCAGTTCTAAACTACAGTTACCTTTGCTAGATCTATACAGACCTCTCCTCCACCAATTATAAAGCCTAGATAATCTACTGACTCCTGTACAAAAGAGTACTTTACTTCTTAGAGGAACAGTTTATTATCTCAGAACTATTGTAGAACTGCTTGGATCAGTTAGTAATAGTGCTCAACTGTTTAGGTGAAGATCAGAATGTTGTCTAGATACACACTAACATGTTCTGAGTCAATCAGATCTGTAAGAATGTGATTCATGAATGACTAGAATGTTGTAAACAAGTTAGTTAGTCTAAAGAACATTACAGTCAGTTTGTACAATCTGTAATTAGTTTGGAACACAGTCTTCTACTCATCTCTGTCTCAGATCCAAATATTATTGTACCCCTATTAAATATCCAACTTAGTAAAAACTCTAGATGTATACATCTTATTAATGAGCTCCTAGATTAGAGGGAGTAGGTACTTGTTTTTAACAGTACTCTCATTAAGACAATAATAATCCTAGACTAGGTAGAGCTTCCTATCTTTCTTTTTGACAAAGAAGAAAGGGGAGGCTATAAGGGACTTTAAGGGTCAGATCTGGTTGTTCTAAAGATTTTCCTAAAGGAACTTGTCAAGTGCCTCCTACTTATCTCTGTTGAGTAGGTAGACCTTACAATCCTTAGGTTGGAAACTCTTAGTCAATTCAATTACATAGTCCTAAGGATAGTATTCAGAGAGCTGGTTGAATTCCTCTTTACTAAAGACTTTAGGGAACTCTTAGACAAAATCCAGCAGGCTGAGTCTATGTGTATTCTAGAGTAGAGTTATTCTAAGAGGGTTCTAGACTGGTTCTGTCTCAGACATTCTTCAGATTGACTCTGTTCCACCTTGACTAGAATATGTGTCCACATATCTATTCTAGTCAAAGAAGAACAACTGGTCACCTTTATTAGAACTGTTAGTAACATTAGAAGTATTCACATCCACTTAGAACAGTAGTATAAGGTAGCTGTAAGACTTAGGACACTAATTAAACATAAGTGTTTACTCTAACTAGTTAATAGTAGGGTTGTAAGCCTTAAGCCATTCAAATCTAATAAAGATGTCTGTCTTTCTAAGGTTAGTAACTCTAAACTCAATACTTTCCTTATAATCCTAAATGGTCATCTGTAGTTAGACAAACTCAGTAATCTAACCATTCTGGTTTAGGGTTCTATCTATATTGTATACTAGGATTGGAAGTGGAACACATTAAGTAGAGAGGTAGTGTTCCTACACAAAGGCCTTATTAATACACAAACTAGTACATTTACTGTCTACTAGAGTCATTGTTTGGATTTAGGAGGATTCTGAGAAGGGAGCTAAAAGGATGAGGACCTGGAGCTAGTACTCAGAATGTTCTTGAATGAACTACTACTTGTTCTGAAGGGAATGTACAGCTTGTACAGCCTTGTTGTCTAAGAGAGTAAGTATATATACTAACATTTCCTTATTAACCTCTCTCTTTCAACAAGGACAGACTTATGTCTTCAGCTGTGAACTCAGCTGAGACTATCCCTGCTTAATACTACAGACAAACTACTGAGTAGTGAACAGGGCTAGGTAGTGTTCCAAATGTTCTAAAATCTTAGAACACTAAAGTAGTAGGTCAGATTGTACAGATTTAGACTTGGACAAAGTGTAAAGAGAAGAATCAAAAGAATCAGGAGAAATAGGAGAACTATCTACTTTTGTTTTTGACTTTTTTCTTTCTAATAAATAATTTTGTTGATTTACTTTTTCTACTTTTTCTACTTTTTCTGTTTTTCTTACTTTATTTACTTCTAATCCTACAGTGTTTATTGAATCAAAAGTGGCTGTTAAAAAATCCAAGTTATAGCCCTTTAGTACTACATTCACTGTTAGGTCTCTACAAAATCCTAGAGTACATAGTCAGAGTCTAAGAGTTCTGAGGTGACTTCTAGATTTACAGAAAAGGCTTCTTACTACAAATCCTACTTGTTACTCATTATTACTCTAATAACCTGACAAATATACTGTTACTTCTGTAAGTAGTCCTTAATTTAGTGCCCTGACTTTCTGTAGACAAAGTATGCTTCTTACTTTCAGGCTTCTCTAATGTCTATTAGAACAGATTGATTACAAATTATAGGTAGATTAATCTGAAGGCTCAGAACTGTCAGAGTTAGATACATGTATAAGTGTTCTACACAGACTTAACACATTTGAGCTACAGCTTGGTTGAAGGAAATAGCATGTATCTTCCACTTAGTGTATGTGACCAGTTCTAGCATTATTCTAAGAATCTTATTAACTAGTTCTAAGTAAAGAGCTTTTTCAAGCATTCTAATAAGAACATTATTAAACCTAAGCACAAATCCTACCTTTTAGGCTAGAATATTAAACTCCTGAAAGAAGGTGTTAGTAGAATGTTTACCCTGTTACAGAGACACAAGCTTGTTCTACACATTGTACTTCTTATTCAGATCAATAAAGGAAGTACAGAGCTGTCTTATGAATTCCAAATATGACTCATTGTTCTAAAGTCAGATCAGACTTCTGATCTGATAGCCTTCAATCCAGTTCTAGGCCCAAGTAGCTGTATTACCTTCCTTTATAAAGGAGAGGATAAATAGGACACAATCAAGGTCTGTAGATAGATCAGTTAAAGTAGTAGCTACATATAGTTTGACTTAGTACTGGAAGTCCTTAAAGTACTACTCATTAAAGTCTAAAGGGCAGGCTACATGTACTTTCTTTCTAGAACAGGTTACAACTTCTAGAACAATTGGAACAGGTTTCAAAGGGGCTAGGAGCATATAGTTGGCAAAGGCCTCTTAGATGGAGGTTTACATGTATTAAGCTAGTTCTACTCATAACTACTGATCCAGTAGGACAGTAGGAGTAGTAGTCAGTATAGGAGGGTCCATGTTTACACTACAAAGGAATTAGCACTAAACTAAAAGGGGTAATGAATAGAAGAAGAGTGGTAAAAGTTTAAAAGAGTTTAGAAAGTTTAAAATTTAAAAATGTAAAAGGGTTAGGACAAAGAAAAGAGATTAACACAACAGTAAGTACTAATGCTTAAAATGTAAGAGAGTCATAGGGTGGTAATAGGTAGTCTTAATCTGATGTTAGCAACAGTGTAGAGGGGACCTGAAGGCTCAGCAAGAGGACCCAGGCTACAACTATTCTACACAACAGAAATATAGAATGTAAGTACTAGAATGTAGTCAGAACTTACAGAACAGGCAGAGAGAGAGAGTGAGACAAGAGTAAAGTATATAGAGTAAGCTTAAGAGTACAGGACTACCTAGAGTAGACAAGATCAAGACTACAGGACTAGTCTGATCTTGTACACCTATATATACTAAACTACACAAGAGTACTCAGAGAGTATGAGCCACTAAGAATGATGAGCCACAAAGAATGAAAGAAAGGAAGGTCAAAGATAAAGGTACAAAGAATGAAGGGATGGACAAAGGGTAAGGGACTATAGAATGAACAAAGAATGAAGGAGTGGTCAAAGGAATGGAATGATGAAGTAAGGAAGGGTAGTAGTAAGAGTCAGTATACATATAGTTTATAAACAGTGCCCCTGAGGGACAGAAGTCCTGAGTTCTAGTACAGAAGGGTGTAGAACCCTTAGAACTGAAGGTACAAGAGTAGAGAACTGTAACACTAAAGCTCAGATGGTTTGGGAAAGTATAATAAAGTCTCTAATACTGACTCTAAGCAATCTAATACTATACACTCTCTAGTTATAAATCTCTGTGTTTTACAAGTATGTGTTTACCAAATCTGTCCTTACAACCTGTATAGTTGTAGTTATAATAGAATGTCTACAGGACAGTAAACTATAATAGTAGTACAAGTATGACTAGCTTAGACTTGAAGGGCTTATACTAGACACATTCTATTAGAAGCTTTAGTGTAAAATACTCTCTATAGACTAGGTAGAGCAAACCTGGAATAAGCTGCTAGTAATACAGTAAGATAGTTACAACTTCTAGGAATAGTAACTATAAGTTATTAGAATTAACTTTAGTCTTCTAGAAGATTAGTGCCTCAATTCTAATAAGCTTTACAAACTTCTTAAAGCTAACTTATACTTAGACCTTTAGTTTAAGCTTTGTCTTACACTTGTAAATTTAGTTCTAACACATTCTGAGTAACTTACAACATATATAGAAAGATTGTATATAGTAACCTTAGTAAATAGCCAGATTCCTAATTCTACAGATTACCTTCTGACTCTAGAACTGGTCCTAGGAAAAGAAGTAACAGATTGTACTAGACTCTGTAAGTAGTTAGAACATGTGTGTAAACTAGTAGAACAGTTGAAAGTAGACTGTACAAAAGTTCACAACAGTATAGAAGTAATACTTATAGTAAAACAGGCTTGAAAGAAGGATCAGAAGAAGTAGTACATAAGAAAGGTTATCCTTATAACAGCCAGTCTAAAGACAGTTTTAGAAGGTACTGTAAAACATATTAACTTGTTCTATACAGAGTACTAGCTTCTAATAAAGAACTAGGAATGTTTCTAATACTATAAACCTTTTATAGATTATAGAGAGGACAGTTGCTTAACAAGTCTGCCCAAACTGGAAAACATACTGTCTTGTTAGTGTGTTGAGGTTGTAATGTTTCCTAAACAATAGGAAATATTCTTCCATAGGTTTGCATACTGCTTACAAGGATACTAAGAGTTAGTCACACTAGTAGGGGTTCAGTAGACTCTGCTCATAGTGTGTAGGTGTTGATACAAGTCAACTGTATGGTTTGTAATAAGCTTCATCATCCTTAGATTAATGTATTATATACTATCTAATATTGTATGTCTCAGATGTATGTCTCAGAAGACATGTCTTAGCAATAGTGTATATTTGCAAGACATTTGTATGATTTGAGACATATGATGCATTTATCCAAAATAAATGTTAACACTCCCCTTCAAACTTATACTAGTTGATCAGACTAATATAATGTTTGATAAACGTTTGTCTGTTGTTTTTACTAATATCATTTACATTCATAATGTAAATGTTTTGTTTGCTTTGTATATTAAGTCTACTGTAAGTGTTACATTTGTCCAATGTATTATTATTATGTTCAATATAATAAATTGATTTTTAATTCAATTATGATTGTTAAGAGAGCTGCAGAATCTCTTTAGTGTTTGTTTGTTTGTAGTTTTACTATTATTACTATTATAGTTATTACTATAATGTTTTATCATTTGTATGATAGTAGTTCTTCTTGTCTGTAATATAATATAATATAACTTTGTTTTGTTTGTTTTTCATGTCATATTGTTTGTTTTGTGTCATAGTATGTTTATTTTATCATACTGTATTGTTCTGCAGTTGTTCCATTATTTGTTCTGTTTGTATTCATATTATTATACATGTAGTTTGTTTTTTATTCTTACACTCAATGTGTAATTATCATTGTAATTTGTTTGTATTGTTTTGTTTGTATAGTTAATACTATATTTAATAACAATGTGTGTGTTATTAATTTGTTCTTGTTAATTTGTATTTTTGCACATTTGAATTGTGTTACTAGTAGTTTTCCACTTTTACTTTTGCAATGAAACTGTTGAATCATGTCTGTAAAATGTGCTGTCAATGTTATTATGATGTTCTCTATTCATTATGTTTCATCTTTGTTTGTGTTTGTTTTGTATTCATACCTTTTAAGCATTTAATAATAGTTCTATGCCTTTATATTAAAGCATTGTATTGTTTGCAATTTGTAATATCATTTATAATATGTCAGATCACTTCATATTAAGGTTGATTAAGGTTTTATTTGTTGTAATTTGTTTTATTTTATCATCTGACTGTTTGTAAGTCTGTTTAAGCACATTATTTATGTTTTAAACATATAGTATGTTTGTATTGTTTTGCTGTTTTGCAATAGATATATTTGATATTGTTATATGTGTGCATTGTGTTTGTTATCATTTAATGTGTCCTTCAACTTTACAAACTATAACGTTATTTGTATGTTTGTATTGTTTTATCATTGTGATAATGTTTTTATTATTGTTGTGTAATGTTTATTTGATTAATATATTACTTTGTACAATTATAATATGTGTTTGTTGTTTTTATTTTGTAGATAGATGAAATAGTGTGTTTTGTAGTTCTATTTTTTATTGTATATTGTAATATTTGTTTGTTTATTGTTTATTTTGTATCAAATTCTGTTTGATATTGTTTTAATTATTATATTTGCTTTATTTGCTGAATATATGTGTGTGTTTGTTATGAAATATGAATTTATTTCGTTTATTTTGAGTGTATTGCTCATTTTTGTTCATTATGATCAACATTATCTCATTTTATTTGAAAGGATTAACGTTTTGATTACTGTTATGTCTGTTACTTCTTTTAATTTTAGCAAGTGCTTTACACATCTAGTGTAGATTGCTTTAGGAATATGTGCCATTTCTTAGCTTGCCTGGATTATTTCCCAGTTATATGTCTGAATATTATTTTGTTTACTTAGTTATTTGTTCACTATGTCCTACATGTTAGGGAATAAGCATTGGAAGTTTTGTGTGATGTATGATTGTTATTTTCAATGTAACATACATTCTATTGTAGAAGATGTAGTTCTGTTCAATAATTCTGTATAGTTTGTTATACACTAGAGATGCTTTTCCACTCAACATTGTTGCATGTAGCATACTTCTCTGTGTTTAGGTATATGCTCCATAATATATTTGTTTGTAATACATTCAATAGTGCTCTGTATAGTGTGACCATCAAAGATTTTTAGAGAAAATGTCTCTTGCATAAGTATATTATTGTTGGATTTGTTGGATTTGCTTGTCAGATTCAACAGATTTGCTTCAAATTTGTTGCAATAACTTTATAATTGTGTTTTGTAGGATGTGCAACATTAAATAGTGACATAGTCAATATTTCCACATCATTTAATTGTTCACTATGTTTCAATTGTTTGTTTGTTATGTTTTATGTTTTGTGAATATATGCCATTATTACTCCCCTTCAATTCAAGAAGGTTCACTTTGAGTAATTGGCTTTTGTGTATAATTGATTCGTTTGTATGTTTTCATCATTCTATTATTTGTTTAAGCATTGTATATGAATGTGTGAATGTGTTTTGTTGAATAATTTCAATGTTATTTGTTATCTTTGTCTGATTTAGTTATTAATTCTTTTTGGCATTATACTGAATGTTATTCGAGTTTATACTCAAATAGATTGTGTATTTTGTTTGATTATTATGCATATGTCTGAATAGTTTGTTATTTGGATAAATATAATCTATTGTATTGTTTAGTAATGTTAAGTTTGTGTATTTTGTTCATTATATTTGCATACATTGAGTAGTGCATTATTTTGTTTTGCTTAGTATCATTTGTCTTCCATTTGATGACAAAAGTATTTGAGCTATTGTGTTTTGTTTCTGTTTTGTTTATTAATCTTTATTCTTTTGTGATAGGCACAAGCTTCAAGCAAGGCTGTTAATGAAGAATACACTGTTATGACATTGTTTGAACTTTGAATAGTTAATAATATCCTTTATGTATTGATCATAAATATATTCTTTGTGAATAAATATCTTTCCACTGTTTGTAGTGATCAATTAAATCCATCACACATTGTGTTTAATTATTAGTAAAGTGTCTAATTGAGTTCTGAACTTATGTTTGTTTCTTTTGGATTTTGTTCCAACGTTTGTTTGTCTTTTGTGTACTTGGCAGCAGTGTTCTTTCTGTTGCTTGGCCCTTCAGACTATCCAATGTTAGGCTCTAATGTTTTCAAGGCATTAGTTATTTTGTTTTGCATCCATATTATTGTATTTTGTCAAGTTTTTAAGTAACATTTAATTGTTTATAACATTTTGTATGTTAATGATAGTTTTTCAATGTGTCTGAAATATGTTTATATTGTTTAAACTGTTTGTATTAATTGTATTGACTTAATACTTTGTTATCATGTATGTCAGATTGATACATTATATTGTTACAATGTATTTGTAACTATTGTTTGTTTGATTGCATTTGTATATAACTTTGCATTATTTAATAAATAATAGTTTTATATGTTCAAATACATTATTATTACTTTGTATGTTTGTATATTTGTATATCTATACAATATATTTTATTATTTCATTGTATACGTTTGTATATCTATGTAATATATTTGTATATAGTAAATATATGTTATTTATCATGACTGTGTGTTTGTGATAGTATAAATCATTTTTATATTTGAGTTATTATGCTTTAGTTGTATTTATACTCTTGTTTTCATATTATTTGTTTGTCTAATCATTATTAGATTGATTGTACGTTTGCAATAGTATTTCTTTATATTATTATTATGCTTTGCTAGCATTATTCTTTTGTTTATAGTTTTAATCATTTGTATTATTGATATAATATCAAATGTTTGTTTGTTATGTGAGATGTTATTATTATAATGTATCTTCATAGTGTAAGATGAAGTAGTTCAGTGTTTGGATATAGTATTGCTGGGTATTCATTGCATTTAAAGCAACTAATCTGTCCGAAGTTATTTTAATAAATTAATGTGTGTTCAGGATGCTCAGACAGGTGTGTCTAGGTCCTTGTAGATAATACGTTCTGGTTACAAGTATCATAGCATGTCTCATTGTATAAAGTGATTGTAGTCTTCAGGACAAGATGATTCACATTTAGTATGCTCAGATGGGAGTGCCAAAGGTTTGTAGACAAGTAGAATAGATTGTACATGTAGAATCAAGTGGATTCAGCATTAAATGAAGTAGTTCAATGTTACTTATCAAGTATAACATGATTGAGTGTATCAAATCATTTGAACTATAGTGTATAGTACACTGAAGTGTTCAAGATGACAATTGTAGTGCATATAGTCATGCATATAACTACTGAGGGGGAAATCATAATTGTAGAGACAATGATTTCAAAGCATTGTGTTTGTAGAGGGTAAGATAAAAGCATAGTAACAATGTAGATATGAGTAGGGAGTACAAGGCTCATAACCTGTTAGCATATTAAGGTCACAATGTTTCCTAAATGATAGGAAATATTCTTCTGTAGGTTTGTACACCACTCACAAGGATACTAAGAGTTAGTCACACTAGTAGGGGTTTAGTAGACTCTGCTCATAGTGTGTAGGTGTTGATACAAGTCAACTGTATGGTTTGTAATGAGCTTCATTGTCCTTAGATTAATGTATTATATACTATCTAATATTGTATGTCTCAGATGTATGTCTCAGAAGACATGTCTTAGCAATAGTATATATTTGTAAGACGTTTGCATGATTTGAGACATATGACACATTTATCTGAAATAAATGTTAACATGTCTATTATAGAAGTATATATTGAGTCTCTACATTCAAAGTAGAAGTCTACTACTTTTGTATAAACAGAGTAGTCTATAGTGTTAGAACTTACAAGTAGAGACAAATCTAAGTATGTTCTGATTTCTGACTCCCTTCTATTTCTAGACTGTTACATCCTTATAGAAGGTAGTTCTACTCTAATCTAGATCTGACTCATGATTGACTCTAGTTGTTTTACAGTTCTGATTGATGAGAAACTAGTGTTCTAAATTGTAAGCCTACTCTATAGCTTACAACAGTTTCTATACTGTTCTATACCTCTCCTAGTACAGAACTATATTTCTGAACCTGAATCTTCTCTCAAGCCTAGACCTTCTTAGTATAGACTCTAGAGTCACACACATTTCCTCTTTCATCTTTACACTATGTTTCCTTATTGTCTGAGTCACATACTCTTTATTCTTAGAGTGTATACACTCTCCTTTTTATCTTTGTATTGTTTTCCCCTTTAAGTATGAGCTACATTTGTTTCATTTCTAGTATATATAGTTTTAATATTTCACCTTTGTTGTACTAGTTCTTATTTCTGATTATAACAAAGGTGAGTTCTTGTATATACATACACTAGTTCTTATTCCTAACTATAACAAAGATACCTTTGTCCTATTAGTATTCTGTGTGTGTTAGCAAATCTAAAACTTAACAGAACTTGTTTGTAACAGTGTTTAGTACTTCCCTAGTACTGTTCTACTTTTTTATTAATATTAACAAAGTAGTCTTTATTATACTACATGTTAGTAAGGTTCTCTCAGCCTTTCTGAATACTCCCTACTGTTAGTAAGGCTCTCTAGCCTTTCTAAACATACTACTACAGTCTTAAAGCAAGTTTGGCTCTCTTCCTAACTGTATATAACTAGGTCTTGTTTCCTCTAATACTAGGTATCTTTGAAAGCTACTATAGTTGTCTCTCTATTAACTAGAGAAGCTGTATTCACTTCCCCTACACTATTACTATCTATAGTAACCCTAAGTTCAGATTTAGTAAGTAGCTTGAACCTCTCAGAACTAGAAAGTAATACTAGTAAGTTACCTACTCTGAACTACTAGAAGACTATAATGTTCTGTACTACATTTACTAAAGTCTAAGTAGTCTAAGAAAGTATAACAAAGCCTCTAATACTGACTCTGAGCAACCTAACACTATATACTCTTTAGTTATGAATCTCTATATTTTACAGGTACACATTCATCAAATCTGTCCTTACAACTTGTATAGTTACAGTTGTAATAGAATGTTTATAAAACAGTAGACTGTATTAGTAGTACAAGTATGACTAGCCTAGGCTTGAAGGGCTTATACTAGACACATTCTATTAGAAGCTTTAGTGTAAAATACTTCCTACAAACTAGATAGTACAAATCTAGAACAAGCTACTAGTAACATAGTAAGATAGTTGTAACTTCTGAGAATAGTAGCTACAGGTTACTAGGATCAACTTTAGTCTTTTAGAAGATTAGCACCTTAATCCTAATAAGCTTTACAAACTTCTCAAAGCTAACCTACACTCAGACCTTTAGTTCAAGCTTTGTCTTACACTTGTAAATTTAGTTCTAATACATTCTAAACAGTTTGTAACATATACAGAAAGGTTGTATATAGTGACCTTAGTAAATAGTCAGATTCCTAATTCTACAGATTACCTCCTGACTCTAGAACCAGTTCTAAGAAAAGAAGTAACAGATTGTGCTAGACTTTATAAGTAGTTAGAACATGTGTATAAACTGGTAGAACAGTTAAAAGTAGACTGTACAAAGGTTTATAATAGTGTAAAAGTAATACTTACAGTAGAACAGGCCTAGAAGAAGGATTAGGAGAAGTAGTACACAGGAAAGGTTATCCTTACAACAGTTAGTCTAAAGACTGTCTTAGGAAGTACTATAAAGTGTATTAGCTTATTCTATACAGAGTACTAGCTTCTAATAAAGAACTAGGAATGTTTCTAATACTATAAACCCTTTGTAGATTATAGGAGAAACAGTTGCCTAACAGGTCTGCCCAAACTAGAAGACATAGTCCCTATTATAGAAGTATATATTGAGTCCCTACATCTAAAGTAGAAGTCTGCTACTCTTGTACAAACAGAGTAGTCTATAGTGTTAGAACTTACAAGTAGAGACAAATCCAAGTACATTCTAATTTCTGACTCCCTCCTATTTCCAGACTATTGTATTCTTATAGAAGACAGTTCTACTCTGATTCAGATCCAACCTATAATTGACTCTAGTTGTTCTACAGTTCTGATTAATAAGAAACTAGTGTTCCAGATGTGTCTTAAGTAATTTCTACTTAAGAAACACATTATTATGACTCTAACAATCAAATCAGTAAAAGAGTCAGGGAAACAGATTACAGAGTAGGTGAAGCTATAGGTACAGTCAGCAGATTAGAAATGAATGTTAAAGGTTGTAAAAGCTTGTATAGTTAATAACTTGTATAATGAAATGATTCTTAGTACACTCTTTCTCTAGAAGAATCAGATTATTATTAATATAAAAAGTTAAACAGTTATCCTAAAGGATTCTAGTTATAATCTAATGAAAGTAGAAATTGTAGAACTGTTACAATTCTCCACTCTTGTACCTTCAGTTCTGAGGGTTCTGCACCCTTCTATACTGGAACTCAGGACTTCTGTCCCTCAGAGGCACTGTCTAGGGACTATATACATACTAACTCTTACTACTACCCTTCCTTACTTCATCATTCCATTCCTTTAACCACCCCTTCATTCTTTGTTCATTCTATAGTCTCTTACCCTTTGTCTATCCCTTCATTCTTTGTACCTTTATCTTTGACCTTTCTTTCTTTCATTCTTTGTAGCTCATCATTCTTAGTAGCTTATACTTTCTGAGTACTCTTGTATAGTTTAGTATATATAAGCATACAAGATCAGACTAGTTCTGTAGTCTTGATCTTGTCTACTTTAGGTAGTCCTGTACTCTTAGGCTCACTCTATATACTCTACTCTTGTCTCACTCTCTCTCTCTGCCTGTTCTACAAGTTCTGACTATGTTCTAGTACTTGTATTCTGTATTTCTGTTGTGTAGGATAGTTGTAGCCTGAGTCCCCTTACTAAGCCTTTAGGTCCCCTCTATACTGTTACTAACATCAGATTAAGACTACCTATTACTACCCTACAACTCTCCTATGTTTTGAGTATCAGTACTTGCCATTGTGTTAATCTCTTTTCTTTGTCCTAACCCTTCTACATTTTTAAATTTTAAACTTTCTAAACCCTCTTAAACTTTTGTCACCCTTCTCCTATTTATTACCCCTTTTAGTTTAGTGCCAATTCCTTTGTAGTGTAAACATAAACCCTCCTATACTAACTACTACCCCTACTGTTCTACCAGATTAGTAGTTATGAGTAGAACTAGCTTAATATATGTAGACCTTCATCTAAAAGGCCTTTACTAACTACATGCTCTCAGCCCCTTTAGAACCCATTCTAATTGTTCCAGAAGGTGCAACCTGTTCTAGAAAGAAAGTGTATGTAGCCTACCCTTCAGACTTTAATGAGTAGCACTTTGAGGACTTCTAGTACTAAGTCAAACTATATGTGGTTACTACTTTAACTAATCTATCCTTAGATCTCAATTGTGTCCTATTCATCCTCTCCTTCATAAAGGAAGGTAATACAGCCACCTAGGCTTAGAACTGGATTGAAGGACATCAGATCAGAAGCCTGATCTAACTTCAGAACAATGAGTCATACTTAGAATTCATAGAGTAGCTCTGTACTTCCTTTATCAATTTGAATAAGAAGTGTAATGTGTAGAACAAGCTTGTGTCTCTATAACAGAACAAACATTCTACCAATGCTTTCTTTCAGGAGTTTGATATTCTGGCCTAGAAGGCAGGATTTGTGCTCAGGTTCAATAATGTCCTTATTAGAATGCTTGAGAAAGCTCTTCACCCAGAACTAGTTAATAAGATTCTTAGAATAACACTAGAACTGGTCACTTACACTGAGTAGAAGATGTACACCATTTCCTTCAACCAAGCTGTGGCTCAAATACATTAAGTCTGTGTAGAATGCTTACACATGTGTCTAGCTCTGACAGTTCTGAGCCCTCAGATCAATCTGTCTATAATTTGTAATCAATCTGTTCTAATAGACATTAGAGAAGCCTGAAAGTAAGGAGCATACTTTGCCTACAGAAAGTCAGGGCACCAGATTAAGGACTGTCTGTAGAAGTAATAGTATATTTATCAGATCATTAGAGTAATAATGAGTGACAAGCAGGATTTGTAGTAAGAAGCCTTTTCTACAAATCCAGAAGTCACCTTAGAACTCCTAGACTCTGACTATGTACTCTAGGATTTTGTAGAGGCCTAACAGTGAATACAGTACTGAAGGGCTATGACTCAGATTTTTTAATAGTTACTTTTGATTTAATAGACACTGTAGGATTAGAAGTAAATAAAGTAAGAAAAGTAGAAAAAGTAGAAAAAGTAGAAAAAATAAATTAATAAAATTATTTATTAGAAAGAAAAAAGTTGAAAACAAAAGTAGATAGTTCTCCTATTTCTTCTGATTCTTTTGATTCTTCTCTTTATACTTCATCTGAGTCTAAATCTACACAATCTAACCTACTACTTTTATGTTCTAAGATCTTAGAACATTCAGAACACTACCTAGCCCTATTCACTACTTAGTAGTTTGTCTATAGTATTAAGTAGGGATAGTCTTAGCTGAGTTCACAGCTGAGAACATAGGTCTGTCCTTGTTAAAAGAGAGAGGTTAATAAGGAAATGTTAGTACATATACTTACCCTTTCAGACAACAAGACTGTACAAGCTGTACATTCCCTTCAGAACAAGTAACAGTTTATTAGAGAATGTTCTAAACACTAGCTCTAGGTCCCTATCCTCTTGGCTCCCTTCTTAGGATCCTCCCAGATCTGAACAATGACTCTAGTAGATAGTAAATACACTAGTTTGTGTATTAATAAGGCTTTTGTGTAGGAACACTACCTCCCTACTTAACACATTCTACTTCCAATCCTAGTATACAATACAGACAGAACTCTGAACCAGAATGGTTGGATCACTAAGTTTGTCCAACTACAGATGACCATTCAGGATTATGAGGAAAGTATTGAGTTTAGAGTCACTAACCTTAGAAAGACAGATGTCTTTATCAGATTTGAATGGCTCAAGGCTTACAACCCTACTATTAACTAGTTAGAGTAGACACTTGTATTTGATTAGTGTTCTAAGTCTTATAACTACCTTATACTACTGTTCTGAGTAGATACAGACACTTCTAATGTTACTAACAGTTCTAATGAAGGTGATTAGTTGTTCTTCTTTAACTAGGATAAATATATAGACACATATTCTAGTCAAGGTGGAACAGAGTCAATCTGAAGGATGTCTAAGACAGAACCAGTCTAGAACCCTCTTAGAACAACTCTACTCTAGAATGTATGTAGACCTAGCCTACCAGATTTTGTCTGAGAGTTCTCTAAAGTCTTTAGTAAAGAGGAATTTGACTAGCTTCCTAAACACTATCCCTAGAACTATACAATTGAATTGACTAAGAGTTTCCAACCTAAGGATTGTAAGGTCTACCTACTCAACAGAGACAAGCAGGAGGCACTTGATGAGTTCCTTTAGGAAAATCTTCAGAATGGCCAGATCCAACCCTCAAAGTCCTCTATGGCCTCCCCTTTCTTCTTTGTCAAAAAGAAAGATGAGAAGCTCTACCCAGTCTAGAATTATTATTGTCTTAATAAGGGTACTGTTAAAAACAAGTACCCACTTCTCCTGATTCAGGAGCTCATTAATAAGATGTATACATTCAGGGTTTTTACTAAGTTGGACATTTGATAAGAATATTATAATATTTGGATCCAAGACAGAGATGAGTAGAAGACTGTATTCTAAACTAATTGTAGGTTGTACAAACTAACTATAATGTTCTTCAGACTAACCAACTCACTTACAACATTCTAGTCATTCATGAATCACATTCTTACAGATCTGATTAACTCAGAGCATGTTAGTGTGTATCTGGACAACATTCTGATCTTCACTCAGACAGTCAAGCACTATTACTGACTGATCCAAGTAGTTCTACAACAACTCTAAGATAATAAACTGTTCCTCTAAGAAGTAAAGTACTCTTTTACACAAGAGTCAGTAGATTATCTAGGCTTCATAATTGGTGGAGGAGAGGTCTGTATGAATCTGACAAAGGTAACTGTAGTTTAGAACTGGCTACAACCTTAGAACCTGAAACAGGTTCAAGCATTCCTTAGGTTTGTAAACTACTACTAATGCTTCATTCAAGACTTTAGTACTATTGTCTGACCCCTTTACAATCTCACCAGCAAAGATACTCCTTAGTAATAGGATGATTAGTAACAGTCTGTATTCAAGTCCCTCAAGTAGGCTATTACTAGTAAGCCTGTATTAGTAGTTCTAACAGTTGTAGACAAGTTCCAAGTTGAAGCCAACTCTTCTGACTTTACAAATAGAGTAGTACTGTCCTAGTTTATTGACAGAAAGTAGTGTCTAATAGTGTTCTGATTAGAATCCCTCTCTATAACAGAACAGAACTACCCTATCTATAACAAGGAACTCCTTACAATTGTCTGTTCCCTAAAGGAGTAGTATTAATATCTCCTTAGTACTGTATAGAAGTTTAAGATTTAGAGTAATCACCTTAATCTCTAGTACTTCCAGGTGCCTCAGAAGCTTAACTACTACTAAGCCTACTAGATATTAGAACTGTAGAACTACAACTTTGTACTGACTTACAAACCTAGAATACAAATAACAAAAGCTGATTTACTCTCAAGACAAGTAGGTTATAAAAGGGGGGAGAATAATAACAAAAATCTTGTTCTCCTAGACAATTCCTGTTTTGTGTCTGAGACAATCTAAGAGATCCAACTCAAATCCAAGAATGTTGACTTTGTCACTTACATACAGTAAGCTCTAAGACACACACAGGACTAGGTTGTAGTAAAGTAGCTAGAGAAGCAGGCTAGGGATTAGGAGGAGGATAAGGATAGACAGGTTTACTAGGAAGGCCAACTGTATGTTCTAAAGGATTAGAAGCTGTAGGAGGACATTGTTTAAGCTTATTACAACAATCTGACTGTAGAACATTTAGGCTAACACAAAACACAGGAACTCATTACTTGGAACTACTAGTAGCTAGGAATGTAGAGGGAAATCCTAAAGTATGTAACTGGTTACAATATGTGCTAACAGACTAAGGCCTACCAGACAAGGGTTTAGGCTCCCCTACATCTGTATCAGATTCTAGATCACTCTTAGGAAGAAGTCTCAGTAGACCTGATTAGTAAACTACCTGAGTCTTAGGGTTACAACACTATCTGTATAATTGTCAACTGATTCTCTAAGCAAGTCTACACAGTTCTGACTCAAACAGAACTCACTTCTGAAGACATAGTATGTATTTATCAGGATCATGTCTTCTAGTTACACAGACTCTCTTAGAAGCTCATTCACAATTGTAGACTGTAATTTGAGTCAAAATTCATATAGGACTTGTATGTACTTCTTAGAATTGAAGGGAACCCTTCTACTATCTATTACTTACAGACTGATAGTCAAACTGAGTGAGTCAATCAGAAGATCAAGCTCTACCTTTAGATGTTCATTAATCATTAGTAATCAGATTGGTCTGAATGGTTAGCTCTGACAGAATTTGTACACAATAACTAGTAACACTCTATAACAGGACAGTCCCTGTTCTTCCTTAATCATAGGAGACATTTGTACTAAGGGACAGTTCTGAACTGGAACAGTAGTTCTGAATCCACAACAGACTTTGTAGAACAGATGTACAGAACTAGGGAGGACACACAAGCTCTTTTAGAGAAGGTTGTCAGCAACAGTGTAGAGGGGACCTGAAGGCTCAGTAAGGGGACCCAGGCTACAACTATCCTACACAACAGAAATACAGAATGTAAGCACTAGAACATAGTCAGAACTTGCAGAACAGGCAGAGAGAGAGAGTGGGACAAGAGTAGAGTATATAGAGTGAGCCTAAGAGTACAGGACTACCTAGAGTAGACAAGATCAAGACTACAGGACTAGTCTGATCTTGTACACCTATATATACTAAACTACACAAGAGTACTCAGGGAGTATGAGTCACTAAGAATGATAAGCTATGAAGAATGAAAGAAAGGAATGTCAAAGATAAAGGTACAAAGAATGAAGGGGTGGACAAAGGGTAAGAGACTATAGAATGATACAAAGAATGAAGGGGTGGTCAAAGGAATGGAATGATGAAGTAAGGAAGGGTAGTGGTAAGAGTCAGTACACATATAGTCTATAGACAGTGCTCCTGAGGGACAGAAATCCTGAGTTCTGGTACAGAAGGGTACAGAACCCTCAGAACTGAAGGTACAAGAGTAGAGAACTGTAACATTACCCCCCCTCTAAAACCAATTGTCCTGATTGGTGAGTATTAGGCTTGGTCAGTGGCTCAGGCATAGGTTGGAACAGTAGGGTTTGGAAATCTGTGAGGCAGAGTTGATACAGAGCACCTGGATGAAGTTGATAGAAGTCTTAGATTGCCTTAGTAGTATGGGTGAGATTCTTAGCAGGTTCCCAAGTGTGTTCTTCAACTGAGTATCCCTTCTAGTAAATAAGGAACTTGAGCTTCCTACACACTAGCTTAGCATCTACTACATACTCTACTTTGTATTCTGGTTCAGAACTGATGAGTTCTAGTAGAGGTAGTAGGGGTCTTTGTTGTAAAGGAAAACCCAGATTATAGTATCAAGACAGTAGAACCTTGTTAAACACTGGGTGTATGTGCTTCCATGTTGCTAGAAGTTAGAGTTTGTAGGTAGAGGTACTGACCTTCTTTTTAATAACAAAGGGTCTGAAGTGCTTGTTGTCTAACTTCTTCATTAGGCAATCTGTAGTCAGGTTAGTGGCTTCTAGCATAACTTTGTCACTAGGCTGGTAATCCTTGGCTACAGACCTCTTCTGATCATAGTTCTGCTTTATGACCTGTACTGCCTTTTCCAAAAGAGCTTGTGTGTCCTCCCTAGTTCTGTGTATCTGTTCTACAAAGTCTGTTACAGATTCAGAACTACTGTTCCAGTTTGGAACTGTCCCCTGGTACAGATGTCTCCTATAATTGAGGAAGAACAGGGACTGTCCTGTTACAGAGTGTTGCCAGTTATTGTGTACAAATTCTGTCAGAGCTAGCCATTCAGACCAATCTGATTACTAATGATTGATGAACATTCAGAGGTAGAGCTTGATCTCCTGATTGACTCACTCAGTTTGACTGTCAGTCTGCAAGTGATAGGTAGTAGAAGGGTTCCCTTGAATTCTAAGAAGTGTATACAAGTCCTGTATGAATTTCAACTCAAATTGTGGTCTACAATCATGAATGAGCTTCCAAGGGAGTCTGTACAACTAGAAGACATGATTCTAATAAATGTATACTATACCTTCAGAAGTGAGTTCTGTTCAGGTTGGAACTGTATAGACTTGCTTAGAGAATTGGTTGACAATCATACAGATAGTGTTGTAACCCTAAGACTTGAGTAGCTTACTAATCAGGTCCACCAAGACTTCTTCCTAAGAGTGATCCAGGATCCAATACAGATGTAGGGGAGCCCAAACCCTTGTCTAGTAGGCCTTAGTCTGTTGACACATATTACAACCAGTCATGTACTTCAGGATTTCCCTCTACATTCTGGGCTACTAGTAGTTCTGAGTAATGAGTTTCTGTGTTTTGTGTTGGCCCAGATGTCCTACAGTCAGATTGTTGTAATGAGCTCAGACAATGTCCTCCTACAGTTTCTGATCCTTCAGAATGTACAGTTGGCCTTCCTAGTAAACCTGTCCATCCTCATCCTCCTCCCAATCCCTAGCCTGCTTCTCTAGTTGCTTCACTATAACCTGGTCCTGTGTATGTCTCAGAGCTTACTGTATGTGAGTGACAAAGTCAACATCCTCAGATTTGAGTCAGATCTCTTAGATTGTCTCAGACATGAAACAGGAATTGTCTAGGAGAACAAGATTTTCATTATCATTCTCTCCCCTTTCATGACCTGCTTATCTTAAGAGTAAATCAGTTTTTGTCATTTGTGTTCTGGGTTTGTGGGTCAGCACAAAGTCAAAGTCCTACAGTTCTAACATCCAGCAGGCTTGGTAGCAGTTGAGCTTCTAGGGTGCCTGGAAGTACTGGAGATTAAGGTGATTACTCCAAATTTCAAACTTCTGTATAGTACTGAGGAGATATTGACACTACTCCTCTAGGGAACAGACAATTGCAAGGAGTTCCTTGTCATAGATAGGGTAGTTCTGTTCTGTTACAGAGAGGGATTCTGATCAGAACACTATTAGACACTACTTTCTGTCAATGAACTAGGACAGTACTGCTCCATTTGCAAAGTTGGAAGAGTTGGCTTCAACTTGGAACTTGTCTACAACTGTCAGAACTACTAATACAGGCTTGCTAGTAATGGCCTGCTTTAGGGACTCAAACACAGACTGCTACTGATCCTCCCATTGTTAAGGAACATCTTTGCTGGTGAGATTGTGAAGGGGCCAGACAATAGTACTAAAGCCTTGAATGAAGCATTAGTAGTAGTTTACAAACCTAAGGAATGCTTGGACCTGTTTCAGGTTCTGAGGTTGTAGCCAGTTCCAAACTGTAGTTACCTTTGCTGGATCCATACAGACCTCTCCTCTACCAATCACAAAGCCTAGATAATCCACTGACTCCTGTACAAAAGAGTACTTTACTTCTTAGAGGAACAGTTTATTATCTTAGAGCTGTTGTAGAACTGCTCAGATCAGTTAGTAATAGTGCTTGACTGTCTGGGTGAAGATCAGAATGTTATCCAGATACACACTAACATGCTCTGAGTCAATCAGATCTGTAAGAATGTGATTCATGAATGACTAGAATGTTGTAAGTGAGTTAGTTAGTCTGAAGAACATTACAGTCAGTTTGTACAATCTGTAATTGGTTCAGAACACAGCCTTCCACTCATCTCTGTCTTGGATCCAAATATTATTATATCCTTATCAAATGTCCAACTTAGTAAAAACCCTGGATGTATGCATCTTATTAATGAGCTCCTGAATTAGGGGAAGCAGGTACTTGTTTTTGACAGTACCCTTATTAAGACAATAATAATCCTAGACTAGACAGAGCTTCCTATCTTTCTTTTTGACAAAGAAGAAAGGGGAGGCTATAGAGGACTTTAAGGGTTGGATCCAGTTGTTCCAAAGATTTTCCTGAAGGAACTTGTCAAGCACCTCCTGCTTGTCTCTGTTGAGCAGGTAGACCTTACAATCCTTAGGTTAGAAACCCTTAGTCAATTCAATTGTATAGTCCTAGGGACAGTGTTTAGGAAGCTGGTTGAATTCCTCTTTACTAAAGACTTTGAGGAACTCTCAGATGAAATCTGGCAGGCTGGGTCTGTGTGCATTCTGGAGTAGAGTCAATCTGAAGGATATCTGAGACAGAACCAGTCTAGAACCCCCTCAGAACAACTCTATTCTGTCTTGACTAGAATATGTATCCACATATCTATCCTAGTCAAAGAAGAACAACTAGTCACCTTTATTAGAACTGTCAGTAACATTAGAAGTATTTGTATCTACTCAGAACAGTAGTACAAGGTAGCCACAAGACTCAGGACACTAATTGAACACAAGTGTCTGCTCTAACCAGTCAATAGTAGGGTTGTGAGCCTTGAGCCATTCGAATCTGATAAAGATGTCTGTCTTTCCAAGGTTAGTAACTCTGAACTCAATACTTTCCTTATAATCCTGAATAGTCATCTGTAGTTGGACAAACTTAGTGATCCAACTATTCTGGTTCAGGGTTCTGTCTGTATTGTATACTAGGATTGGAAGTGGAACACATTGAGTAGGGAGGTAGTGTTCCTACACAAAGGCCTTATTAATGTATGAACTAGTGTATCTACTGTCTACTAGAACTGTTGTTCAGATCTGGTAGGATCCTAAGAAGGGAGCCAAGAGGACAGGGACCTGGAGCTAGTGCCCAGAATGTCCTCAGATGAACTACTGCTTGTTCTGAAGAGAACATACAGCTTGTACAGCCTTGTTGTCCAAGAGGGTAAGTATATACACTAACATTTCCTCATTAACCTCTCTCTTTCAACAAGGACAGACTCATGTCCTCAGCTGTGAACTCAGCTGAGGCTATCCCTGCTTGATACTACAGACAAACTACTGAGTGGTGAACAGGGCTAGGTAACATTCCAAACATTCTAAGATCTTGGAACACAGAAGTAGCAGGTCAGATTGTACAGATTTAGACTTGGATAAAGTGTGAAGAGAAGAATC
>NW_006760388.1:3678316-3727009 GCF_000271605.1 Fomitiporia mediterranea MF3/22
TGGCCATTAAAAAATCTGAGTCATAGCCCTTCAGTACTACATTCACTGTTAGGCCTCCACAAAATCCTAGAGTACATAGTCAGGGTCCAGGAGTTCTGAGGTGACTTCCAGATTTACAGAAAGGACTTCTCACCACAAATCCTACTTGTAACTTGTTATCACTCTAATGACCTGACAGATATGTTATTACTTCTACAGACAGTCCTTAATTTGGTGCTCTGACTTTCTGCAGGCAAAGCATGCTCCTTGCTTTTAGGCTTCTCTAATGTCTATTAGAACAGATTGATTACAAATTACAGGCAGATCAATCTGAGGGCTTGGAACTGTCAGAGCCAGACACATGTGTAAGTGTTCTATACAGACTTGACACATCCAAGCCACAGCTTGGTCAAAGGAGATAGTGTGTGTCTTCTACTCAGTGTAGGTGACTAGTTCTAGTGTCATTCTAAGAATCTTATTGACTAGTTCTGGGTGAAGAGCTTTTTCAAGCATTCTAATAAGGACATTATTGAACCTGAGTGTGAATCCTACCTTCTGGGCTAGGATATCAAACTCCTGAAAGAAGGCATTGGTGGAATGTTTGCCTTGTTACAGAGATGCAAGCTTGTTCTGTGTATTACACTTCTCATTCAGATTGATGAAGGAAGCATGGAGCTGCCCTATGAATTCCAAGTATGACTCATTGTTCTGAAGTCAGATCAGGCTTCCAATCTAATGGCCTTCAATCCAGTTCTGGGCCCAGGTGGCTGTGTTGCCTTCCTTCATGAAGGAGAGGACAAATAGGACACAATTGAGATCTAAGAATAGATTAGTCAAAGTAGTAGCCACATATAGTTCAACTTGGTACTGGAAGTCCTTAAAGTGCTACCTATTAAAGTCTAAAGGGCAGGCTACATACACTTTCTTTCTAGAACAGGTTGCAACTTCCAGAACAATTGGAACAGGTTCTGAAGGGGCTGGGGGTACATGGTTAGTAAAGGCCTCTTAGATGAAGGTCTGTACATATTGAGCTAGTTCTACTTGTAACTGCTGATCTGGTAGGACAGTAGGGGTGGCAGTTAGTGTAGTAGGGTCCATGTCTACACTACAAAGGAATCAACACTAAACTAAAAGGGGTAATGAATAGAAGAAGGGTGGCAAAAGTTTAAAAGGGTTCAGAAAGTTTAAAATTTAAAAATGTAAAAGGGTTAGGACAAAGGAAAGAGATTGATGTAACAGCAAGTACTGATGCCCAAAATGTAGGAGAGTTGTAGGGTAGTAATGGGTAGTCTTGATCTGATGTCAGTAACAGTGTAGAGGGGACCTGAAGGCTCAGCAAGGGGACCCAGGCTACAACTATCCTACACAACAGAAATACAGAACACAAGCACTAGAACATAGTCAGAACTTGTAGAACAGGCAGAGAGAGAGAGTAGGACAAGAGTAGAGTATATAGAGTGAGCCTAAGAGTACAGGACTACCTGGAGTAGACAAGATCAAGACTACAGGACCAGTCTGATCTTGTACACCTATATATACTAAACTACACAAGAGCACTCAGGGAGTATGAGCCACTAAGAATGATAAGCCACAAAGAATGAAAGAAAGGAATGTTAAAGATAAAGGTACAAAGAATGAAGGGGTGGACAAAGGGTAAGAGACTATAGAATAATACAAAGAATGAAGGGGTGGTTAAAGGAATGGAATGATGAAGTAAGGAAGGGTAGTAGCAAGAGTCAGCACACATATAGTCTATAGACAGTGCCCCTGAGGGACAGAAGTCCTAAGTTCTGGTACAGAAGGGTGCAGAACCCTCAGAACTGAAGGTATGAGAGTGGAGAACTGTAACAAAGGTAGTACAGGTTATAAAGTAGAACTATGATTAGAAAAGGTCTACAGTCAAGGATTACTAGCCTGGTAACAAGGTTATACTAGAAGCTACTAACCTGACCTTGGATCACCTAATAAAGAAGTTGGACAACAAGTGCTTCAGACCCTTTGTTATTGAAAAGAAGGTTGGTGCCTCTGTCTACAAACTCTAACTTCTAGTAATATGAAAGTGTATACACTCAGTGTTTAATAAGGTTCTGTTGTCTCAGTACTACAATCCTAGTTTTCCTTCACAACAAAGACCCCCTCTACCTCTACTAGAACTTATCAGTTCCAAACTAGAATACAAAGTAGAGTACATAGTAGATACTAAGCTACTGTGTAGAAAACTCAAATTCCTTGTTCACTAGAAAGGGTACCTAGTTAAGGAGTACACTTGGGAACCTGCTGAGAACCTTGCCTATACTCTTAAGGCAATCTGAGATTTCTATCAGCTTCATCCTAGTGCTCTACACAAACTCAGCCTTACAGATTTCTAAGCCTTACTGTTCCAACCTATGTTTAAACTACTAACTGAGCCTTATGTTTACTAATCAGGATGATTGGTTTTAGAGGGAGGGTGATGTTACAATTCTCTACTCTCATACCTTCAGTTCTAAGGGTTCTACACTCTTCCATACTAGAACTCAGGACTTCCATCCCTCAGAGGCACTATCTAGGGACTATATGTATACTGACTCTTACTACTACCCTTCCTTACTTCATTATTCCATTCCTTTGACCACCCCTTTATTCTTTGTTCATTCTATAGTCTCTTACCCTTTGTCCATCCCTTCATTCTTTGTACCTTTATCTTTGACCTTCCTTTCTTTCATTCTTTGTAGCTCATCATTCTTAGTAGCTTATACTCTCTGAGTACTCTTGTATAGTTTAGTATATATAAGTGTACAAGATCAGACTAGTCCTGTAGTCTTGATCTTGTCTACTCTAGGTAGTCCTGTACTCTTAGGCTTACTCTATATACTCTACTCTTGTCTCACTCTCTCTCTCTGCCTGTTCTACAAGTTCTGACTATGTTCTAGTACTTACATTCTGTATTTCTGTTGTGTAGGATAGTTGTAGCCTGAGTCCCCTTGCTGAGCCTTCAGGTCCCCTCTACACTGTTACTGACAAGAACTGGTTTACACTCTACAGCCAGCTTACAGAACCCTAGAGCCTATACTAACTTTAGTTACAACTGTCTAAGAGTATATAGAAACTCTAGCTAGGTTAGAGAGATTTGAGACATTAGATAGGGAACTAAAGTAACAGTATTAGGACTGCTTCCTAGACATTATACTACTAGTTACAGAGCTTCCTAAAGGTGTCACTCATAAAATACAGTTTAAGGATCCCTCTAAGATAGTAGTTACACAATCTTACACTTGTTTACAAAAATACTAGAAGACTTAGTACACACTCATTAATCAGTATACTCAGGTAGGTTGTTTATACAGGTTAGAAAGCCTGTATATATTACCTGTGTTCCTCATCCTAAAGGCAGATCCTACAGATCTCCTGTAAATAGTATACAATTATTAGGTATTAAACAGTAACACAATCTACAATCATACTCTACTTCCTTACATTAATGAGATTATAAATAATACTATCTAAGAATACATATATACTAAAATTGACATGACTAATGTATTCTTCCAAACATGTATGAACCTAGAACATATTCTACTCACTACAATTAGTACTCTGTTTAGGTTGTACAAATGGACAGTCATACTAATAGGACTATACAATATACTAGTTATATAACAATAGTAGGTTATAAAGGTACTAGAGTATCTTATCAGGAAATTTTGTTATGTCTACTTGGATGATATTATTATTTAGTTAGAGTCTAAGGTAGAACACATTAGGAATATGAGAAAGGTCATATAAGTACTTTATAATAAAGGGCTCATCTGTTTACAGAAGAAGACCAAGTTATTCTGTACAGAGGTTAAGTTCCTTAAACACCTGATTACTGTAAAGGGGACAGAAGCAGACTCAGATAAGGTTAAGCACATCCTATAATAGTTACAGTCCTAGAGAGTAAAGAATGTCTGTAAGTTCCTCAGACTGTTGTACTACATTATAGTATACCTTCTACACTTAGTAGAGTACACTACAGTTCTTTCTCTATTTACAAGTAAGGATTGTAACAAGGTTTTTCCAGAATGGAAACTAGAACATTAGTAGGCCTTTAAAGCTATTAAGTTAATTGTTACTAGTAGAGAGTGCCTCACCTCTGTAGACTATGACTCAGGTAAGCAAATCTATGTAACTACAGATGTGAGTAACTCTAGAACTAGAGTAGTTCTCAGTGTTAGATCCTTATAGAAAACTGTAAGACCTGTAACATTTGAGTCTAAGTAATATAATAGTACACAGTGTAACTACCTAGTACACAAGTAGGAACTCCTTACAATTGTCTACACACTTAAGAAATAGTGTGTTTACCTCCTTAGAGTACATTTTCATGTTTATACTAATCATTATACTCTCAAATACTTGGATACACAGTAGGATCTGTTTAGAAGACAAGCCTAGTAGATAGAGGACCTCTCCTAGTATGACTACAAGTTATATTATATTAAGGGAGAGGAGAATACAGTTACAAATGCACTTTCCCACCACCCAGACTTTAACTCTAACCTGGAAAACAGAAGTCCTACTTAGGAAGCCTTAGGAGAGACAACTATACAGATCTCTGTAGAACCTGATCTTCTTACAATAATCAGGAACAGTTACAACACAGACAAATTCTGCTATAAACTGTGTACCAACCTTAGAAGTATAGAGGGAGCTTGGAAGGATTATAGGCTTCTATACTTAGACAACCAGTTAGTAATTCTGAGTACTAGAAATGTTTGCAAAACCTTGTACTACTTTACACATAATAAACTAGAACATTTTAGTATAGACAAAACATACCTTACTCTACACAACTCATACTATTAGTCTAACATACACTAGGATCTTGAGCAGAATTACATTCCTGAATGTAATGTGTGTTAACAGAACAAGAACCTGACTACAAAACCTATTAGCCTACTACACCTACTTTTAGTCCTGAATGTATGTTTTGAGAGTATTATGATTGACTTTATTAGACCACTACTAAAAGACAGTAGATACAATAGAATAGTGACAATGACAGATAGGCTAGGTAGAGCAGACATTAGAATTGAGCCTTGTAGGATAGACATAATAGTAGAAGAGTTTGTAGAACTGTTTTTCAATAAATAGTATTGTGAAAACAGCTTACCTTAGGAAATTGTTTCTAATTAGGACTACTTGTTCCTGTCCAGATTTTGGACTACATTGTATACACAAACAGGTATAAAGTTGAAAATGTTGACAGTATACTACTCAGAGACAGATAGTACTAGTGAGTATACTAACAAAACAGTAAGCTGGTTGTTATACTTCTATATAGATTACTAACAGTAAGAGTAGTAGGCTCAGCTCCTATAGGTAAAATTCTGTCTTATAAACATGGTCAATACCTCTACAGGTTATTCCCTGTTCCAATTACAACATAGTTACTTACTATAGATAGTCCTACTACTTACACAACATTCAGAACTATTATAAGTAGATTCCCTAGAGACACAAACTGTAGAATTCCTTACCTACATACACTAGAATATTATAGAAGTACAAGACACTCTCCTAACAGTAAAGATACACTAGGTACATTATACTAACTAGAACTGTATAGTAGAGGACTGTTTTGTAGTAGGAGATCAAGTTATACTCTCTACTTATAACTACTACTAGGATTATCTTACACAAACACTAGAATGTACTGTAAAGTTTATACTACATTATAATAGACTGTACTTTATAATTGTAGCCAACCTAGACAAGTCAGAATATATGTTAGAGTTACTCAACTCTAATCAGACCTTCTCTAGGTTTTATACAAGTCAGCTAAAGTACTATGTCTCAAATAATAACACCTTATTTCTACAATACACTCTCAACTAACCAGGTCTGGTAGAAGGAGATAAGGAAGTATACAAAGTATTGTGGATTGTAGACAGAAGGCACAAAAGGTAAGGTTAGTAGTATTTGGTAGAATAGGAAGGATAGGGTAAGTAGAGACATGAATAAAAGGTAGAGTCTAAACTCTAAAGGACAGCTTCTAAGGTACTACAGGTATAGTTAGCCTTACACTCACACAGAGGTACTATTTTTTCAGAAGAGAGAAGGGTGTAAGCCTACCCTACAGTTTACAACAGTTTCTGTACTGTTCTATACCTCTCCTAGTATAGAACCACATTTCCAAACCTGGACCTTCTTCTAAGCTTAGACCTTCTTAGTATAGACTCTAGAGTTATACACATTTCCTCTTTCATCTTTACACTATGTTTCCTTATTGTCTAAGTTGTATACCCTTCATTCTTAGAGTGTATACACTCTCCTTTTTATCTTTGTATTGTTTTCCCCTTTAAGTATAAGCTACCTTTGTTTCATTTCTAGTATATATAGTTTTAATCTTTCACCTTTGTTGTACCAGTTCTTATTCCTGACTATAACAAAGGTGAGTTCTTACATGTACATACACTAGTTCTTATTTCTGACTATAACAAAGATACCTTTGTCCTATCAGTATTCTGTATGTGTTAGCAAACCTGGAACTTAATAGAACTTGTTTATAACAGTGTTTAGTACTTCCCTAGTACTGTTCTACAAATGTGTCTTAAGTAATTCCTACTCAAGAAACACATTATTATAACTCTAGTAATCAAATTAGTAAAAGAGTCAGGGAAACAGATTACAGAGTAGGTAAAGTTATGAGTGTAGTTGGCAGATTAGAAATGGACATTAAAGGTTATAAAAGCTTGTATAGTTAATAACTTGTGTAATGAAATGATTCTTAGTATACTCTTTCTTTAGAAGAATTGGATTATTATTAACATAGAAAGCTAAGTAGTTATTCTAAAGGATTCTAGCTATGATCTAATGAAAGCAGAAATTGCAGAACTAGTTTGTACCCTGTAGCCAGCTTACAGAACCCTAAAGCCTATACTAACTTTGACTACAGTTGTCTGAGAGTGTATAGAAACTCTAACTAGGTTAGAGAGATTTAAGACATTAGATAAGGAACTAAAGTAACAGTATTAGGACTACTTTCTAAACACTATACTACCAGTTACAGAGCTTTCTAAAGGTGTTACTCATAAAATACAGTTTAAGGATCCCTTTAAGGTAGTAGCTACATAATCTTATACTTGTTTGTAAAAATACTAAAAGGCTTAGTACATACTTATTAATTAACATACTTAGACAGGTTGTTTATACAGGTTGGAAAGTCTGTATGTATTACCTGTATTCCTCATCCTGAAAGCAGATCCTGTAGATCTCCTATAAATAGTATACAATTATTAGGTACTAAACAGTAACACAATCTATAATTATACTCTACTTCCCTACATTAATAAGATTATAAATAATACTATCTAAGAATGTATATATACTAAGATTGACATAACTAATACATTCTTCCAAATATGTATGAACCTAGAACATATTCTGCTCACTATAATTAGTACTCTGTTTAGGTTGTATAAATAGACAGTCATACTAATAGGGCTATATAATGTACTAGCTATACAATAATAGTAGGTTATAAAGGTACTAGAGTATCTTATTAGGAAAATTTGTTATGTCTACTTGAATGACATTATTATCTAATCAGAGTCTGAGGCAGAACACATTAGGAATATTAGAAAGGTTATACAAGCACTCTGTAATAAAGAGCTTATCTGTTTACAGAAGAAGACCAAGTTATTCTATACAGAGGTTAAGTTCCTTAAACACCTGATTACTATAAAGGGGACAGAAGCAGACCTGGACAAGATCAAGTACATTCTACAATAGTTACAGCTCTAGAGAGTAAAGAATGTTTACAAGTTTCTTAAACTGTTGTACTACATTATAGTATACCTTCTACACTTAGTAGAGTACACAACAGTTCTTTCCCTGTTTACAAGTAAGGATTGTAATAAGGTTTTTCTAGAATGGAAACTAGAACATTAGTAAGCCTTTAAGACTATCAAGTCAATTGTTACTAGTAGAGAGTGTCTCACCTTTATGGACCATAACTTGGGTGAGTAAATCTATGTAACTACAGATATAAGTGACTCTAGGACTAGAGTAGTTCTTAGTGTTAGATTCTTATAGAAAACTATAAGACCTGTAGTATTTGAGTCTAAGTAATACAATAGTACACAGTATAACTACCTAGTACACAAGTAGGAACTCCTCACAATTGTCTACACACTTAAGAAATAGTGTGTTTACCTTCTTAGAGTATATTTCTATGTCTATACTAATTATTATACTCTCAAATACTTAGATACACAGTAGGATCTGTCTAGAAGACAAGCTTAGTAGATAGAGGACCTCTCCTAGTATGACTACAAGTTACATTACATTAAGGGAGAGGAGAATACAGTTGTAGATACACTTTCCTACCACCCAGACTTTGACTCTAACCTAGAAAACAGAAGTCCTACTCAGGAAGTCTTAAAAGGGACAGCTATACAGATCTCTACAGATCTTAATCTTTTTAAAACAATTAGGAACAGTTACAACACAGACAAATTCTGCTGTAAACTGTGTGCCAACCTCAGAAGTATGGAGGGAGCTTGGGAGGATTATAGGCTTCTATACTTAGACAACCAGTTAGTAATTCTAAGTACTAGAAATGTTTGTAAAACCTTGTACCACCTTGTGTATAATAAACTAGAACATTTTGACACAGACAAAACATACCTTACCCTATACAACTTATACTATTAGCTTAATATGTGTTAGGATCTTAAGTAGAATTACATTCCTAGATGTAATACATGTTAACAGAACAAGAACCTAACTACAAAACCTGTTAGCCTACTATACTTGCTTCTAGTCCTGAATGTGTGTTTTGAGAGTATTATGATTAACTTTGTTAGACTACTACTAGAAGACAGTAGATATAATAGAATAGTAACAATGACAGATAGGTTAAGTAGAGTAGACATTAGAATTGAGCCTTGTAGGATGGACATAATAGTAGAGGTGTTTGTAAGACTGTTTTTTAATAAATAGTATTATAAAAACAGCTTACCTTAGGAAATTGTTTCTAATTAGGACTACTTGTTCCTGTCCAGATTTTGGACCACATTGTATGTACAAACAGGTGTAAAGCTGAAGATGTTAACAGTATACTACTTAGAGACAGATAGTACTAGTAAGTATACTAACAAAATAGTAAGCTAGTTGTTACACTTCTATATAGATTACTAACAGTAAGGGTAGTAAACTTAGCTCTTATAAGTATGATTCTGTCTTATAAACATAGTCAATACCTTTACAGGTTATTCCCTGTTCTAATTACAATATAGTTGCTTACTATAGACAGTCCTACTACTTATACAACATCTAGAACTGTTACAAGCAGATTCTCTAAAGACACAAGTTACAGAATTCCTTACTTACATACACTAGAATGTTATAAAGGTATAAGACACTCTCCTAGTAGTAAAGACATACTAGGTACATTATACTAACTAGGACTGTGTAGTAGAGGACTGTTTTGTAGTAGGAGATCAAGTTATACTCTCTACTTGTAACTACTACTAGGATTATCTTGTACAAACACTAGAACATACTGTAAAGTTTATACTACATTATAATAAACTGTACTTCATAATTACAGTCAACCTAGACAAGTTAGAATATACACTAGAGTTACCTAACTCTAATCAGACCTTCCCTAGGTTCTATACAAGTTAGCTAAAGTACTATGTCCTAAATAATAATGCCTTATTTCTACAACACACTCTCAACTAACTAGGTCTAGTAGAAGGAGATAAGAAAGTATACAAAGTATTATAGATTGTAGACAGAAGGTACAGAGAGTAAGGTTGGTAGTATTTAGTAGAATAGGAAGGATAGAGTAAGTAGGGACATGAATAGAAGGCAGAGTCTGAACTCTAAAGGACAGCTCCTAAGGTACTACAAGCATAGTTAGCCTTACACTCACACAAGAGTGTTATTTTTTCAGAAGAGGAAAGGGTGTAAGCCTACCCTATAGCTTACAACAGTTTCTATACTGTTCTGTACCTCTCTAGATACAGAACCACATTTCTGAACCTAGACCTTCTCTCAAGCCTAGACCTTCTTAGTATAGACTCTAGAGTCATACACATTTCCTCTTTTGTCATTACAATATGTTTCCTTATTGTCTGAGTCATATACTCTTCATTCTTAGAGTGTATACACTCTCCTTTTTATTTTTTACATTGTTTTCCCCTTTAGGTATGAGCCACCTTTGTTTCATTTCTAGTATATATAGTTTTAATCTTTCATCTTTGTTGTACTAGTTCTTATTCCTGACTGTAACAAAGGTGAGTTCTCACATGTATATAGACTAGTTCTTATTCCTAACTATAACAAAGATACCTTTGTCCTGTCAGCATTCTGTGTGTGTTAGCAAACCTGGAACTCAACAGAACTTGTTTACAACAGTGTTTAGTACTTTCCTAGTACTGTTCTACTATGTCTTACAATTGAAGGTGTATATAATGTGTATGTACAGGTACAGCTTTGCTTACTACTCAAATCAGCTTGTTTAATACTCTGGATCCTAACCTTAGTGTACTACTCACACTTACTATACACTGTTATAGTGTGTTCACCTTTTCTCTCTTATTATCACTTACTAATTACTCTAAACTTGTCTTACAGACACAGTCTCAGCCTTTACAACCTGCTTGACCTTAATTCACACACACACACTATTCAACTTGTAGGGACTGAGTGACAACCAAAGTGTAGTGTTAAAGACTATATTAAACAGTCTGAGAACACATTCTTCCTCTTCTGTTACAAATACTGTTAGGAAAAGAATAAGGTAGAGACAGCTTATTATACACTACAAGTACTGTAAGTGTCTCTTCATTAGTATCTACTACTAATTCTGATGACTATAGCAAATTTGACTGGCTCTCTACTAATAGTTCACTATATGACTGCCTGTTCAGATATCTGTACACAAGGTGTAGTAGTGTGTGTAAAGTAGAGATGACAGACTTTAGTGATTTTAAGATAAGTAATACAGAGTACTTGTAAGAATGGGTTCAACTGTAAACACAGTCATAACTGTTGAGCCTCTTAATACTCTTACTTTCTAGTGGTCTGTCTGGATCTGGTCAAGGGATAAGCCTGGCAATTAACACCTGTAATACACTTGTTCACTACTTGAGTCTGGTCTGATCCTAACCTCTACCTACTCATATTTGTATTATAGTAGACATAGACACTCTTACTTACTCTCTGTACAAATCTTGACACAGACTGTACTATGTATGTGTTTCAGTTTATTTTCCTTAATTATTGTAAATAATAATGTATTGTACAAATATTTTAATATAATTAATTTTTGTTATTTTAATAATAAATGGATGTAAGAAGAAATTATTATTATTAAGAAATAATAACTATGTATAGTCTCTGTAAAACATTACAAACATGTATTACCCTTTCAAAACTTGGTAATCCTTACAATACATTTCAAAAAAGGGAGGTCCAATATTATACATTTTATATGTTTAAAAGGGGTATTACCCTTATGTACTTTTATTACATTAATAAACCTTACAGTACCTTATACAAAGTTATACTACTTTATCAGAAATCAAGGTCTGATAATATGTAAATTACTTTTTTTTACTTTTTTACTTTTTTCACACCATTATAATGTAATATAACCTTTTAGACTTTTTCCTAATAAAGGTAGTTATGACAAAAGGAGGACTTAATACAATCACAAGGAAAAGTGTGTGGCTCAGTGAGCCACTGTAAGAATCTGTGTACAGGACACACAGTTCTGTACCAGGACAGGTGTAGAACTGTGTAGAAACTGTTGTAAGCTGTCAGGCAGGCTTACAAGTGTTTAGTCTTTATAAGTAAAAGCTGGTTATAGTTAAAGCTTGTAATATATAAGTATAATATTCTTTCAGAACAATATTGATTACTTAATTGTAGTTAATCAGGAGTGTCTTATTTACTTAGTATACACATTACTATATATATCTTAATATCAATTTGAAGTTGTTGTTAATATTTAAATTTGTCTTGAATATATAGTACTTAATTAATAGACTATAAAGTCTACACAACTCATGAATAAATATAGAGCCAAGTCTACTAAACCTTTACTAGTATAATTTCTCTCTCTAAGTAAACTTATAGAATAATATTTCTAACAAGTTATAGGCCTTACATTCTTTACTTAACTACCTACTTTATGTTTACACTTTATTCTACTATTTACTATAATTTTAGTATTTATCTGAGTATTTCAGATACAAATTACTATATTATAAAGACTACAATTTATTATATTATCTTATACACAATAGTATTATAATTTACTTAAACAAATCATATCAATTATAATAAGTATTTATTATTACTACAATTAAACACTAAAAACACTTTATTTGATAAAGACAATATTATAAAGACAATATTATAGTAAATAATATTTAATATTACAAACAATACTTAAAACAGTACATAAATCAAATAATAAAATAATTTATAATAAAATGAATAAACAATATATTATAAACTGTTTGTCTATATAGAGAAGTACAGTATTAAAATATTCCTTAGAGTCTGTGGCAGTGTAGCAGCAGGCCGAGTGCGCTTCATCCGGAAGCAAGTCAATAATTTACTTATTCACTGCATTTTGTTTCTGCCTCTTACCACCGTCGTTGTCGTTGTTGACAAATTCAACCAGGGAAATTGACTGGTTAGCCCGACGATGCAGTCAGCGTCCAAGGGCCTGGGGCACTTCGCCTCAGGCATCCGTTCGCTGCATGCGTACGCCCCGCGCTCAACGCCTGGCGTGCATCCACATGGACATCGTCCACCCACGACGACAACAACAGGACGAGTCTTACACACTACTCGAACAGCACTCTCGCGCTTCTTTGCACACCTTATTACTCCTGGATTCTCTCATCCTGTCGTAGGACAGACGGCGGGCTTGTCAACGAGAGTCAATGCAACTGTTAGACCGCAGACGATTGAACAGCGACTTTCGTCACCTGCACGTCATGCTTATACGCTTTCAAGGCCAAGAGGACCGTTCTTGCCGAGACCTTCTCCTGCTTCGCGGAGCACGGTACAAGTCGGCCTTGGTAGCGCGAGAAATTTCTCGACGGCACGACCAATATTTCAGCAACTCACGCAGAATGTGCCTGTTGCTGGACGTGCAATATACAAAGCAGACTGGGATCTGGAGAAGAGGAAGACGAAGGGTAAACTCAGGAGAGACTTAAAGACGAGCACTGAGAAGGAGGCTGTGCGTTCGACGCTCCGTGCAAAGCCCATTGAGAAGACTAGGAGGGTTGTCGAGCTTGAGCGTTATTTCCCTGAACCAGCTCCAGCTGCAAATGGTGTAACGACTGTATTGCTTGTCCCTCTTGCACCTACACCGACGGGTCGTCTTCCATTGACGGATACTCAAGCGACGGAGCCGAGTCTCCTCGTAGTTTCAGACTTGCAAGAAATCCTTTCCACACATCGTATACACTCGCTTCGAGTATCCTCGCTGTTTGTAAGGCTCGATGCATGTGGAGTGTGGGATAAGGGTGCAAATTTCTCTGCTCATGGAGATGCAAGCGGCCTGTGTACGGTACTGCGCGTGGAATTTAAGAGATGGACAGCGGCGATGGTGAGGAACGTGATGGGTGATACGGGGAAAGGCTGGTGTCGGTTAGTCGAGATAAAGGATGACGAGGACAATCCCAGACCCACAACACCGGAGGTCGACCCAGCAGCGTCTGTCGTTCTTCCAACACTGGATTTCTCAGCATCGTTTCAAGCCGCATGTGCATCCGCTGAATCGCAATCGCATCCGCCTTCGCCACCAATGTCAAACGTATCGTCTCCTCTGCTCAGTCTATCCGAGCTGAGTTATACACCTACCGAATTTAAGACGGAGATGGACATGATATACGATAATAACTCCGTCTCTCGTCCTGGCTCGGTGTTAAGTTTTAGTTCCGAATTCCTCACAAGGTCTAACTAGCAATATATACACGTCACTCATTGTTTAACCGCATGTATTCCCATTTCTGTATCTTTTCCCGCATGTATGTAGCCCAATTCCTAAACAGGTTCCCTAAATTCCAATTTATTCGTTCTATCGGTATTCCGTCTGCGAGGGATTAGGACGTAGAAAACACTTCAGAGAACCGGCATCTCACCTTCTAACCAAAGACATAAAATGCCCTCAATAAGTTGCGGTGCTGCCAAGAGAAATCAGAAATAAACTCACTCTCATCAGCGGTTGTCATTTGCTATAGGTGGAAGGAAAGAAGACTTCCAAGTGCTTCGTCATCGATAATTACAATGCTTTTTACGTATTCGAAGGCGAATCAAAAAATGAATGAATAAATGGCAAATTGGACGGTCACTTATTTCTAATCAAAAAGTTAATAGCCGTCACTGAAGACCAGCCTAGCCGCAGCTCCATATTGTACTGCTTAATTAGTAACGAATCTTTTACACACACAAAGACAGGAAAAGATCGATGTCCATCAAAGCACTTGTTTCTGACGATACTTTACACACATTCTCAAAGCAAATCCACAATACACCACTAAAATTCTGGATAACACAAGAAACAAGAAAACAAACTTTTCATCTATTGACCTACATTACATTCTTTCTTTACCGTGGACGCGTTGCAACAACAGCAGACCAACCAACCAGATGGATGTGGGTGTAAATGGATAGATGAGTGTGGCTATAAGTAGGTGAGGGTAGAGCGAGAAGAAAGGTTGAGTAGGAAGTATGGTATGCTGTAGTGTGATAGTGATATAGGGAGCCAATCACAGGCAGGATACAAGCGAGGAAGGGAATCAATAATACGGCGAGGCGGAAACGGAAGTGATGAGAGGGATAAAGGCATGAAAGCAGCGTGTGCGAGAGCATCGTCGACAGTTACGTACCAGAACGAGTCAGGAAAAGGGAAACGAGTAGATGGAAAAGGAGAAAGATGGAGAACGTGGGGAAAGAAGAAAGCGAGAAGATGGTTTGCGTAAGCAAACCTAGAGTAAGGAAAAAGAAGGAATAGAGGATGCTGATCTTGGTGTGCTACTTATGTGGATGGCGAGTGACAGGTGAATATATGCGCAGACTGTGGATATTTAGTTCCGATGAGTTGATAGGAGACGCGAGGTGATGCGAAAAACTGCAAAGAAATAAGCAGGAAAAAAATCAAACCCAACCTACAGCCACCACACCCAGCGCCACAGTCCACTCAGCCAGGGCAAGTATGATATAGTTCGGCACAAACGCACATTCAGCAAACCTCATTCCCGTTTCTTACCACCACCCTTCCCACTCGTGTCAATACGAACAGAAGGGCCCGACTTCGACCCCGTGTGCTTGTGCCCAGATCCATGCGGAGGTCCACCCGACGGGGCATGTGGATGTGCGTTATTCTGGCTTTGTCGTTGGTTCTGATTCTGATTTTCTTTCTGACTGCTCGACGAAGTGACGATAGCTGATGGCTGTCCTTCCACCGCGTCTTCCGGCGCGAACACCTCATCAACAGGTTTCAAGGCATCCGCATCGTGCAACTCCTCAATCTGCTGCCTTTCATTTGCCAATGCAAGACGTGCACGTCCTTCGCTCCCAACAGCCGCACTTATACTTCTCACCATACCACTGCCAGCTCCACCTTGCGCCTGCTGTTGCTGCGCAGCAGCTGCGCGTCGTCGAAGATCTTCTTCCTCTGCCTGCCGGATCATCTCAACCTCACCTTGCACGAGTACACCGTCTAGCCACGAGTGATGCACGAGCTCTGCAGCACTCCCACGCTTGTCTGGGTGCAAGCGTAACATGGGAGTTAGGAACGAAGCAATCTCGTCTGCTTGTTCCTTCGGAAGCAAATATTTATCGTGCAATACCGCTTCCAACGGCCAGAAACGCAACTTCTGAATGTGGCGCAATTCGCCTAAAGCAGAGAAGGAATAGATCAATTTAGAAGAGAATTAGATGAGAGGGGGATGCTCATTACTCAAAGACAAAGAACGGACCTTTTCGGTTGAAGAACTCTGAGCTGTATTTGCCAGAGAACGCTATACTTTTTGGAAATTCCCCAATGAGCTCTATGATTTGTGCGATATGGTCATCATCTTTGCTGTATCGGGACCCCGAAGCGGGATCAAATAAGTAGTCTCCACCAGTGATAAGCTCAAAAATCTAGTGTGTGTGAAAATCCGTTGGGCGCTGTACATAATCGACCGACAAATGTCTTTGTACGTACCATGCAAGCCACACTCCATACGTCCGCACTAGGTCCCCATTTGGCCCCGAGGATAACCTCTGGGCACCGGTATTGTCTAGTCTGGATATCGTCCGTAAAATGATGTTCAATCCACGTTGCTATGAGGGGAAATGCTCTTATTATAGCGCCCTAAGACAGGAGACAAAACATTCTAAAAGTTCCTCACCATTCCCTAGATCAGCTATCTTAACTGTGATCCGTTCAGTCGCATTCATTAATTCCTGCATGCCCGATGCTTGCGATTCGCTCGTTGACGCAGAGTCCAACGTCGATTGTCGGGAGTAGGCATCGACAGACATCGCACTTGTAGATAACGGAACGCCGTCCCCTGTTGCTTCCGTTATGCTACCGGAGACCGCCATCGGGTCTGCTCGTTCGCCGGTGCGTTGACCTGCAGAACCTGGCGTAGGTGCCTGCTGTGACAGCAGTGATGGTCCTGGGCCAGGCTTTGCAGGCGTGTTGAGCGATACCGAGGCGATAGCGTCGGCGGTCTTGTCTGTCGAGTCCGAGCGCCCCGGGCCAGCCGTGCGCGCTTCGTCCCCCTCTCCCGTTGTGCCTTCGACGCTCTTGCTCTTCCCCTTGCCGGAGCTCTGGTCATCGGCGTCGCTGTCGAGCTTCGTCATGCCGAACTGCCATCTATCGAGCATAGGACTCGAGCCATACGAACTCGAGGGCGAGGGCAAGGGTTGCGAGCCAGTGATGAAAACGGACTCTGAGCGCGGTGTTTGGTTCCCGCCTCGCCCACGCGATGGCGGGACACCGATGAGCTTCGTTGGAGCGGGTCCGGAGGCAGGGTTGGCAAGCTCTGTCTGAATGATATCCTCTACATTATCAATGCATATAAGCACGTTTTCGGGCTTAAGATCTGTGTGAATCATGCCGCAAGAGCGGTGCATATAATCAAGTCCTAGCAGGATCTGCTTTGAGATCTGTTTGACGAGGTGGAGGGGCACACCCTTGTTTTGGTGACGGCGGATGAGGCCGAGGAGGTTCTCGCCGAGCACCTCGAAGACCATGCAGACATGTGTTCCGTTGGGTCCGCGATGGCGGAAATGGTCGAGGAAGGCGATGACATGCCTACGGCCGGGATGGGTGGGGTCGGAGGAGATGATGCGCTGGAGGAGCTTGATCTCGTCGAGGGCGGTCTCCGTATAGCGCGGGGCCGATTTGACGACCTTGAGGGCGACGTGGCGGTTGAAGCGGGTGTCGCGTGCAAGCCAGACCGTGGAGAAGTGGCCCCAGCCGAGTTTGCGTACGACGACGTAGCGACCGTCGGAGAAGGTGTCGCCAATATGGACAGGATGGTATCCGCCCTTGACATAGTCCTCCCAGTCCTCCTCGTCTTCTGTCATGAGGGAGTGGGACGAAGAGTCGTAATCAGACTCGTGCGACATGTTTCGCGGCGAATTTGAGTAATTAAAGTGGAAATCACTGGAACTGCCACCCCGCGTTCAGCTCAGCTCGCCCTCCGGTTGGCAGAGATAAGCAGGACCCACAACTCACAGATAAGCAAAAACAATACAACACCCAGCACCGCCTATAGCTCCCAGCGGCACGCCTCTTCTCTTCTTCCCCTTGCCGTCCCTTTGTCCTGGACGGTGATAACTAGCAAACTTACGTTCGAGTTCGGCGCAGCGGTCAGTTATGCAAGTCGCAGCGAGCAAGCTACCTGGAGAGGCGCAGGGTTGTTGTGCTCGGTTATTATAGGCTGTGCGTGTCTGGATCCTCAACAAGGCAGACCTGCCTAATCCTCCCACAGCTCTCGCTCAATGTAGGCAAATCTGTCTGCTCTGCCCAGATGGTAGAATATCTTCGTTCTCGTCGCTGCTCGTGTTGTCGATCGCCAGCTCCGGCCACCACCATCTCTCAGTTTTCACCACGCGCAACACGTGCTACACGCGTCCCCGACACGGACGCAAACTCGGTCCGCACACTCCAATTCATTCACTCAACCCCAATCGATCTCGTTGCCTGCCTTTGTCCAGCTGCCAGCAGCTTCATTCATTATATTTACCCGCTTAGCCTTTTAGTTATCTGGATTTCTGTGATGCTATCATCTGCTGGCTTTGTCCTCGTTCGTAATGCTGGCCCTCCAATTGGCCCACGGAACTCCCCACTCGCCGGATCTCAACTCCTTCAATATATATCCCTGTTTCACAACCTCATCATCAAGCAAATATCCTTCGTGTTGGCCTTATTTGCTTTCCTCAGACAGGGACACCTAAAGAAAATGTCTCATGCTTGGCCTCTCCACCAAGTTCGTTTCTCCCCCAACCGTGGGTTCTCGCGCCAGCCAAGAACAGGCGCACTCACACAATAATATATTCACAAACACGGGACACTCATAAACACTCATTTTCTCTTGCATTTGTCTCACATCCTTCAGTGCCCACACCTCATTCCGTCATCTGACCATTGGAGAACAAGTTGTCCGTCCACTCGACAATAATGTCCTCACTTGTAATGAGAAGACATAAACTTTTAACCTTCTGGAATCTGTATATATGCGCTATGTCTTCTTTCGTCTTTGATTCTAGACTACACGGAATTCACGGAGGATTCTTTCTCAGTCCGACTCACGTAAACGAAGCTGCCACCTTCAACAACGTCCTAGCTCCAAAAAAATTCTAAGCATGCCAGCATAACGGTCGAACCCACGTTCTTTTTATTACAATGCCAAGCAAGTATTTAGTGCTGAAGATCCATCCATAATTATACAATTTCTAAATATGAAAACGTTGCCTCCGACAGAAATATGTATTAACATAGCCTCTCTTGCTTGTACGGCAGATCTAATTAAAGATGTAAATCCGAGTGCAAAATTTATCCTTAATATTCCATTGTCAAAGAATCAACAAGTAAACAAAGGTCTCTAACTAAAACTAGCTAATTTGTAACATGGATTATTCATAAGGTTATATACAACTGACAGTAACTAGAATAAATATTAAAGACTGTAGTAAACATATATTATAAATGAGGAAACACATACTGTAGAAAAACATTTTTATATTCTGTCTTGTCAGAGAAAGAATACATAGTAAGATTCTCTTATAGTTTCTACTTGTTATATGTATTACAAAATTTGTTGTAATCTTTACTTGTTTTAGTGTTATTAATTTTCTTCTTTTGCTTAAGTTTAAAAAAATAAAGTCAATACTAATATGCATACCTAGTTATATATTTCAATACTTAATAAGAGGAATTATTAGTATAAACTTTTAAAGTAATAGTAAAAATATATACTAACTTAAATAATTGTTTACAAATAAAGTCAACACTTATAAATAGGTAGTAAAATACTAAATCTAAGAATCTTAACAGTTGTAGTTCTTGTTAAGAACTTACTAAATATATAAACATTAATAGTAGAGAATAAAATGATTAAAATTTTTATTAAAATTCTACTCATTATTTGACTCTATTTATATTAATTTGATAAAAATAGTTGTATCAGATTATTAGTAAATTGTAAAAGTAAAAAATTAATTAAGTCTCATGTAACCCAGCTGTGCTCAAGACTCTATAGGATGAAATTTGCTAAAGGAGTACAGTTATCAGCTACACATGTAGGTCAACACTCAAATCCACAACAAACCTAAAGTAGTATTAGTGTAATGAATTTGACATAATCCCTTTCCCCTTTCCAAGACACTGTGCACCGAAAATTAAAGTCATGCAACGGTAAAAATCGACAACCGATGCTAGTGCAGATTGTATCCTGGCAAGGAGGCGTCAATCCGAGGCGAAAGTTCGGAGACAGGCACTTGTACAACATATATTCTTTCCCATTAGGAAATATGTTGATTGAGATGAGGAGGTGTGGAAAACGACTATGTGTGTGGTGCTGACTATGAACTGCACCATACGTAACAAACTCTGTACAGTCGGACACTGATATAAATCAATAAAGCTGTGCATATATGCATGATTGTCCAGTGGTAGAGAAGTCGTAGAGTGTCCGTGAAATTAACGCCACAACTAAATTAAATTAAGAATGAGAGTGTACGCCTTGTGAGGATAAAGAAATACAGAATTAACTATATTTCGAGATGCAACGTACGTGTAGAGTGACGTTAAGAAATGGTAGATGTTGTACAGCTTACTGTACAACAAATACGCACGAGGATCAAAAATATCAGGATCGAGAAAAACGTAGAAGTAAAGAAGTGAGAATAATTTTCGATGTGATGGGGATGGGGGGTGATCATTCAACCTTCACGGTAAAGTAAACGGAAAAGGAAGAGAGATGGAGTCATATATTAGCGCAACACACGCAACTTGCTCATGACCTCGTTCATGTCAGCGACCTTCTCTCCAACGGTAACTAAAGCAGGCTCTCGCTCAGACTTTTTCACACTACCGGCAAGCACGCTTTCGTGAGGTCCAACGAGAGACCTTGCCAAAATGGATCTACGATCTCCAATCGTTAGCGCACGGGCTCCAGGAGCTACCGGCGTCGTGGATCGTGTTGAGTTCTTTCGCCCCAATGTAAAGCCTCCATTGCTGCGTACGGATGCATCTCCCCGTCCACGCGACTGCCTGCCGAGACTGAAACTCACAAGAGCACCCATGCCCAAGCCGAAACTGCTCTGCTTTGTACCAGTATTATTGTTAACATCCCGACGACGGCGCAAGCCTGGGCTCCGAGGGACTGTGAGGCCCGTCCCGAAGCCGAGGCTCCCATAACATCCTGTTGAAGCAATCCCATTGTCCCAGTCATTCGTTGTCGTCGTTGTCGTCATCTTTATCAGTTCCGGCAGTCCTGGGCCGGATTCGCTCGTCATTGACAAGGCTGTTGAAGGTCTCTTAACATCTTCCCCCCTTTCCAGAGGCGTGGATGTTGATGGCGCCGTTAACGGCCGACCAGCATCCACCTCTCGTTGTACGGTCACGCTTACTCGTGTAATCTTGCTATCGTTACCCTTTTCGACAAATTCCCGTTTAAGACTACGAATCGTGTCAAAGGAGCTTGATGATAGCCTCGCGTCTTCCTCTATGCCAGCAGTAACAGGGAAAAGGTCACCATACCCAACACCGAAGAACCGCGCAAGCTTTGCCGCACGTTGACGACGCTCACGGAAGACTGCACCGGGATCCTGTTGCGAACTCGGCGTTGCTGGTGAGGCAGAAGTTGAAGAAGTTGAAGGCGAAGTTTTTGCACGCGATGGACGAGACGACTTCGGCACGTTGGATGACTGACTATAAGGCTCGTGACGAATGGGAGTGGACGAGGGGGGCGTTGTTGGCTCAAAATACTGTGAAAAAGGAGGCGGGGTTTGTGGAAGCGCTGATAATGAGGCGCGTCGACGCGGAGATAGTGGCACGGGCACCTTGAGCCCGTCTTTCGAACTCGGAGTTCGAGCAGTTGTCTCACTCGGTCCAACGATTGAGTCCCTCGGCCTCGGCGTCATGGGTGAAATGGGGGAATCGAATGTTGCCGATTCACGTACGTCTATAAATGACGAGCCTGAAGTCATTATAGAACAAATGGAATGCCTCTTCTATACCCAAGGAAATTAGTATGACATTTCTATCCCAGTTGGCGAACGAATACTCACGAATCGCCCTCCTAATGGCGACCGATTAAATACAACAGGCGATTCGCAGTTCGGGTGCACAGGCAGCAATGAATTCGGCGGTGCTTCTCCAAACACGCTTAACATCTTCTGTGCACGACGTACATTGATCGCCTTCTGCGCATCGCTTAAAGGAATACGATCTTCTGTCTGGTTGAGCTGATCGGCCTTATCGTCCTTCCCTTCCGTGACTATACTCTGTAGCTCCTCCACAGCTGGACCGTTTACCGTCTCGTGCACTGTCTGGATGGCTGGTGCCGACGCAGGATATATACGAACGTTTTCTGACTCCAAGGTCGTGGATGAGCGGGAGATAGCTGAGGACGAATATTTCCGTGTCCGTGATCGCACAGAGCGACTGCGCGTCAAAGTGCGGGTAGGCTTATACCTTGATGGCGCAGAGCCTATTGGGCTCATCACGCCAGACGAACTAGTAGACGGAGCAGACCCAGACGAAGTCGAGCTTTCAGTCAGATCGAGTTGCAGACTCTTGCGCCTTCGCCTCCGCAAGCTCGAAGAACGCGTTGGTGGTTCGATCACCTTCTTTTCCGACGCCCTTCTTTTGATTGCAGAGTTTGGTGGTGTTGTCTCGTAAGATACAAGCACGAAGGGCTCCGTCGATTCGTCAGGGAACACGAGCTCTGGTGGTACATGCTCGCCAAGATGGCGAGAAAGCTTCGCAACCTTCGATCGACGTACCTCGAGCATTTTGTCCCGGCTACTTGCCTCGCTTGCTAACCGAGCTGGGATGGGAGAGATCGGACTTCGCCGAGTGGTCGGACTGAACAAATCGCTTGCCATGGTGGTTGTCGTGGTCGTCGAGACGAAAGAGTGGGTGTCTGCATCAGGAGTTGCTTCATCTAACGAGCCTTGCAATGACCGCTTATTCGTTCCCGAGGTTAAAGCGCAATCTACTTTCAGCACGGGTGGTGTCCGGCCGGGTGCTCGCAAAGGCGTCGTAGAGCGATCATGGACGCTTCCGACGCCATCACGCGTTACGGCCTCCTTTTTCGTCGCTTGACTCGACCGTGTCTGAGTGCTCATACTATTACTTCTTCGGAGACCAACATTGCTACCAACTGAATGTGGAGAGGGCGTAAGGGTGCCAAACTCTGTAGACCTCATGGCACGGAGGGGCGAACTCGACGTATCAGGAGAAGCACACAATACGGGAGTTTCACCGAGAATACTGCCGACTTTACGTGCCGAACGTAAGAGTTTCCTGCGTTCCCGTGGAGAAAGCGTGTTAGTCGACGCGACTGATGCGTCAGCCAAGGTGCCCCCAGACGTTGCACTTGAACTCTGAACAGGTGGCTTGCTTGTTGTCGTAACTGGTGCCCCAGCTAAGACACGAGGAGAAATAGCTGTGTAGGTGAGATGCGACTGACAGCTGCTCGTGCTCGATTTTGGTGAAGACGATGTAGTAGATCGACTGTGCGATCTAAGGAGCGCAATCATCTCTTCTTTGGATGTTATGGAATTATTTTCGGATCTGGTTTGTCTGTGGCTGTCGTGAAAGCGAGGGATGTGCGACAGAGAGCGTGAAGTGAAATCGGAGCGCAGATGCCTTGTTCTGGGGTTTATGTCCTGCTGAGGATCTAAGCTAGCCATAACTGCGACGACTGATGAGGCCGACGTTGCCTGATTGAACGTGCTATCATGATACATCTCTCCGAGCAACAATCTTCTGCTCGACTCACGCTGGGAAGATTAGAGGGTGTGCTGGGCCGTCCTATAGCGGGGAGTATCAGTGACTGTCGGCGGGACGACGATCAACAGAGTTAGGATCGCACGACCGAGCAGTACATACAGCGACGACCAGAACAAGAGCGGGGTCTTTAGGCGCGACCGCAGCGGGTGCCTGCAAGAGTTCCTTTAAATATGATCATGTTTAATAGACGTACGCCGGATAGGTGAGATCGTGTAGTTTCTCCTTGGAGATACCCGCGTTTCATTCGCGCGAAAGTGCCACGTTGTCCGCATTAGGAAAGCATTACAAATGCGGACGCTGGTTTTTGAACTCACTGCAGCCGCGCATTGAATAAAGAAGCGTATTGCGTCGATAGTGCATGATCCTATCTCGCTGAAAATAAGACCAAGGTGGCTGAATGCCTGCGACGCTTCACATGGCAACGGGCTTCCGGATGTGAGGGTGAGAGAGTCACAGGTTACGCCGACCAATGCATTTCAAGCGATAGTTCATCACAATCATCTTGATGATCTATCCCGCATGAGCGCAATCCACGACAGCCTTCTCCACTCGCCCTGCAGAACAAAACGAACCAGGGCAGACTGCATTACAGTATCATGTCACCTCCGAGATTGATGAGCTTTCCTTTGCAAAACTTTGACGTCGCTTCATGACAGCATCGGCCTATGACTAAATTCGACGGCATCCCGAAGGACGCGGAATGGGCGAGTTTCACCCGTTGGTGCACTGGTTCACTGCTTGGAAACGGACCTTCGGGACCGGGACACTCCAGCTGCATTCCAATGTCCCCTGCAGCCCTGCATGGTATTTGGAGCATCGTAATTCAGAATCAACCATGATCAAATCACAGGTTACAAGACCACCGATAGGGGCCGAAGTTGTGACAGAACAAAACAAATGTCGGAACGGCCCCGACAGCGCGTGATACACTGAGTGACCGTTCACCCCTGGTATCAGTGGATAGATGAGACGCGCAAGATGTCATCGCCACTGTACGTTTTTTCGCCTTCCAAAACGCGACTTCGGTGATAAAGTGCGTGTAGTCGCAATCCGCTAAAGCGCCGACCAAGGCTCATACTCACTCGGGGGCTTCGAAATGATACACCGCAAGTAAAGCGAGGAGTAATAAGCGAGGAGTTGATAAATCGCGTCTTCCAAATCGCCGTTTGTAAGTCGGTAGACACATTCTTGCCGTCTAAATCGCATAGGCAATTCGTCAGAGGGCATCAATGAACGAAGCAAGGAAGCCCAAGGAGGTTACCGTACCACAACAAGTGAGATGAACTGGTATGCTCCAGAAGGCTAAAGCGATTGACCCTGGTATCTTGGCTCCGATACGGAGGCAGAAGACACCACCATGCCCAGTTACGTTATAGTCAATGCACGAGAAGCCGCCCATCATTGTGCGTATCAGCCAAGTTTTCGACATGAACAGGTCCATTGGTTTATGAAAAAGTGTCGGTGCCTAGTGTATAGAGAGATAGTTAATCCGATGCTTTTGGATGGTCCCCACAGCCTTCATAAAACGAATTGATGATCATGATGGTGCAGTGCAGGCGATCTCGCACATCGCTCCAGGTCGCTTTGCCGAGCCGATCCGGCAGTTCATACAGATCCTTTATGACCGAGGATAATATTGTGCAGAGGCTCGAAGAAGGCACTTTTTATGGGAAGCATAAACGTAGGGTACCATCAACACATCATTGGTCGTGTATATTTCATAGTTATTTCTATTTATGCAATGGTTACCACGTGATCGTATTCATGCCCTTGGATCGTATCAATGCATGTATCACTATCTATCATCGTTGTCACTTGCAACTTTCATCTATGACCGACTCGACTTCGATTCCAATACACGGAAACTATCGCGGGTTCGTGAGTATCTCAGTAAACTTACTGTCAAGAATCGGTCTGCTCATATCTCATACTGCTTATCTTTCTCATCACTGTGATGCTTCTTCCGTCGGAAATGAAGGTATTACACCAAACGCCCTTCATTTTGTGACTCGCGGCTCTCATTAATAGCAAAGGACGTATTCAATGGCGCACGCGTGCTCGACGTCGGGTGTAATGAGGGCTGGGTGACATGCGAAATCGGTAATCTTCTCTCTGTCCTCAATGTTACTGAGATAGAAATGCTGACTCCAGCTAAATGTAATAGCACAACATCTCGGCGCAAGGGAAGTTGTAGGCGTAGATATTGACGACAGCCTAATACGCTCCGCCTGGAAGCGACGCCGCACGGTCTGGAGCCAATCGCCGGAATATCCCACTCTCGACCCCACACATACTCATCTACCTCTCAAGAAACTAGAATCCACTCATGACTCGAAAGCATCAGGCGAAGAAAACTACGAAGCAAAGCGTTTGTTTCCCATAGCATTCGAGCACATGTTCGGTTCTCTTCCCATACCGCCTGCTGACTCAATAGAAGAACGAATACACTTCCCACACAATGTAGTCTTCCGATGCACTGATTGGCCTAAGGATGGAGCGGTTGAAGACCGAGATGGGTACGACGCCGTCCTAGCGTAAGTGTGGATGCTCCTTTGTCTCGTATCTCCTGCCTTATATTATTTGTTCATCAATCTTCGTAATGAAAATATCGAATGAAAATGCCGGATGAAGATTATCAATCTCGAAATGGATCCATCTCAACGGCGGAGATGATGGCATACTCGCATTTTTCCAAAGGGCGTTTTCTGTCCTGAGAACTGGGGGTTCCTTCATACTGGAACCCCAAGAATGGGAATCATACCATAAGGCAAAGCGAATGGATCCTGTATGACTCTTTCATTTCTATCATTCTAATCCTAAGTATCTGATGGTCTATTCGTTCTCGTGAATAGAAACTCAGAAAGAATGCGGAATTACTCCGGCTTCGTCCATCTGACTTCGAAGGGGTGCTAATGAAGATTGGATTCCGCTCTGTTGAGCACCTCAAAAATCCTGGAAACGGTGGTACGTTCTCCAGACTTCACTGAATACCCAACAAAGTCGTAACACGCATGCTACATTTACAGGATTCCAGCGAGGCTTAGACCTTTATCGCAAATAAACCTTATCTTGGATCTCGAACAGACATTGTTAAGTTCTTGCACGTTGACGAAGGAACGACTCTTTAGTTTACAAGGTTGAATCTACGATAAAATCCTCTTCGGGTATCAAGACGTATTTTTTTGTCCATCAAAGTAGCCCATACCATACTCATTTAAAACCCGCCCGTACCCCTCACCCTCCTAATAGCGCCAGCAATGCCCTTCAGCCCACCAAAGGGCCCGCTCTGTTTAACTCCGCTCGACTCTACGACCCTCCCCGACCCATCTGCAGCTCGCCAAACCCCGTCTTTTGCATCCACCAACCCAAATTTCTCTGTATTCTGATTCGCATTGAGCGCTATAATCCATTCACGAGCGAGTTCCGCAGAATCGATCAGAACGTTGATTTCCTGGCTGTGGAACCATGATTGCGTGTCTTGATTCCCGTTTCCAAGCATCACAACTTGCGAATCGACGGACATAAATTTAACTTCCAAGACAAAATGCAATTTGTTACTATGTGGAAACGACGGAAGGACGACGGTCTTACCGTGGCAATTTCTCGACTTCCTTGTTGCGCTCATTGGTTCTTTCTGGTCCTTTGCTGTGTACCAGTAAACTTTCAAGTTCTCCTGTTTGCCCTCCTTATTGAGCGTGTTGTACATGCTATGCACGACTTGCTCGTTTGTCCCTCCCTGGAATGGTATCATCTCACCAAGGTCATTGAAACCTGACCAATCAAGGATTCAGTATTAATCGAAGATGCATTGTTGGCGAAAATAGCACGAACCAAGGTCCAGGTACAACGTAACTTGTACGCCTCGCCGACAAGCATCGAGAGTGGCCGGGATGACCGGGGCGGCGTTGAACGTTGGTGATTGGCTGTGGTAAAATGTCAGTACGTGTCGGAAATCTAGCGAATGGACACAGGAATGACGCACATGAAAATTGACTCTTTCGCGTGCTTGAACAAACTGATCCATGCCACGTTCTGTGGTATCTCGTCCACGCTTTCGTGGCCAGGTGCTGAAGTTGCATATATCAGAATAAAGATTTAAGGCTAGATGGAGAAGAACTCACTCCCTTTCGGTGCACGGTTCACCATTGCCATTGGGACAGGTCTGTGTGAGGCATGCATAACATGAGGTCGAAACTCGTCCATACTCTCGTCATCATCTGCCGTACCCTGTTCATGGAGAGTCGCAGCGTTAAGGTGTTTCGTGATGGCTTCTACACGTCTCGAACTTGTACTGGAGCTAGTTTCTTCTGATTTGAGAATCTCAGGACCATCAGTAACACGGTCGAGAGTCGACTGGTTAGATACATCGTTGGTTGTTCCTTGTGTGTTCGAAGTGGCCATCGGTCTGGCTTGCCGTTCCTCTAGGTCCGGTTCCTGCTTGTCGCTTTCTCTGGTATCCTTATCACCGTCTTCGATGTTCCTTTCCCTATCCTGTCTCTTCTCCAAATCTTCATCTGCTTCGGATGCGTCATTGTTATTTGCGCTCGAACCATCCGGGAAGTTCATTGCCGGATGCTCCGCCACTAGCTCGTCTTTACCATGCACACCCGTATCACCACCGTGAATTCCGGCGGCAGCGCGCACGACATGTCCGACGATTGATCCGTCTGCGCGTTGGGTAGCGCCCCGCTTATCTTTGCCTGGACCTTCGACTTCTTGTGCCTCGCGTTCGTATTGCTTCGCGAGGAGCGCACGCGCAGCTACTCCCGCATACTGCGTATCAATGTCTACGGGGGGAAAGTGATGGATTAACTATCGGGAAGAAAAGAGGATAACAACGCAAGCATACACTTCAAGTGTTCGTTCTCCTCTCCGAACTTATAATCATCCCTCTGAGGTGGTGGGTGTGCGAGAAGCGGCAATGATGGTTCCATCTTATTGGCCCAAGAAAACAACCCCGCATCGTAAAAGCTCTCAACAATCGGGCCCTCGAAATGTACACACATCTCAACGTTCGGCCGGTCCTGAATATTATTGCTATTCACGCAAGCAACTTTCCGATCAACCACGATATATTTCGCATGGAACGTCCCGAGCGGTGGACGGTGGTAATTCAGCACTTCCATTCGTAGACCGCTAAGGTCTTCGACACGCGGGAGACCGACGCTCTCCCATTTATTGGTTGGCACAGCAGCGTGGTTCTGAAAGAGCTGTTCTGGCGTTCCACGGTCGTACACCAACTTCACTACTACTTTCTGCTCGTCCTTCCTCCCTTCCTCAATGCACCTCTTTGACAATGCACGAAGTGCATCAGATACGAGGCTAGCGGAGTGAGAGTCTTCCCAGTAGTTCGTCGCGAGAAACACCTCGTGATGGGCACGAGCTATGAGATCTGCGTAATGACGCATTATGTCTGGTATGACGGATATGATGGAGAGTGGGATGACTCCTGAGGAGCCGATGAGTGAGGGTGAGACGAGGTTGGCAAAAGGGTCATTAGAGATGGAGTCGAGAACGTCAGCATATACCTGGTCATGATCATTTTAATATATTGAAGATAACAAGTAGGAAAGGGAGTAAGACGCACTTCAAGGAATAAGTCAGATGGTCTGTTAGGAAACTTTCCGCACGAAGCAGCCCTATCTAATCTATCCTGCTCTTTCCTCTCCCCAGACTTGCTCCCATTCTTGCCACGTTTATCCTTCCATTCCTTTCTTAAACCCTTTATGACATCGCTCGCAGCTCTGCTCGGGTCTTTTGCGAGCTCTTCAGCAATGGTCGGTGCAGACTGGCACAGGTCGACGACATGTTCAGTTGTCATCCTTGTCTCCGTACTGTAATTGGTGTTACCGGTCTTGACTATGGAGGAGGAGAAACGTAAAGCAGTATTGAGTGGACCTAGGCAACCTGGGATATATACCATGCCATCATTACAGTGGGACGCACTAATGCACCGCAGTCCTTAGAGTGGATACATGAGACAGACTTATGACGTACATTTATGGTTCCTTAGCGCCTGAAGCTTATTATAATTAGATCAGGCACGTATACCGTAAATATAATTTAAAAAGATTCAGTTGGAAAATCATGGGATAAATTGGGGATAAGAGCTTCAGGCATACTAAAGCTTGCGAGCGAGCAATTTAAGGGTACCGAATGGCACGGTAAAATTCAGCGGACGGTCAATCTGGCCTGCCATGAGGTATACTGCGCAGCACTTTTGTTCGAGACCGGCCGATCGGTCGCAACGGGAGGTACTACTACTTTGTACGTACGATATCATTGGAGCATTGAATAGAACTGAAAATAGCACTAGACGTCACTGTGCGCGCATATATGCCAGATGAAATGGAGATCTAAATTTACACATGTAATATTAATACATTCCATACAACACGGACATCATGATACAGTATCAAAGCATACAGTAATACAATGCTGATACAAGTGTGCACATTCACGCAGTAATAGCCAAACTAAAATCCCCAGTAACCTTCCTCGATGTCCCCGTTCGCACCCATTTCTCATAATTAAACGTCCCTCCTGTTCCTCCCGTTGTACTAACAGTACCACCAGGTATGTGTCCAGCACCGCCAGCACCGCTGCCAACACTACCACCGACAGAGACAACGACCCCTCCCAAACCGGTTTCTCGTCGACCATGTGGCTCCACGCTTTCACGAAAGAGCACATCAACAACACTTGGGGTCGCAAGTTGCACGTGCCTCACGAAGGCCTCGTCCGGAGGTGCGATGTCCCAGTCTGGTCTATCACCTGCAGCTGTCAACACCGCCTTTGCATACACCTCGCGCTCCTGTCGTGACGGATACTTGGACTCTTCTTCCAACAGAGTTTGATATTGGTTTATGTATCTGAACATATCAAATTGAGGACGAGGGAAAAGGAAAAGAAAGAAAGAGAGATATAACGTACTCTTCGTACTGCTCTAACTCATTGTCCGACACCTTCGGGTTCATGAGCTGACGTACAATATACTCAGTTGTATTCTTCTCTCCAGGCTCCGGCTCGCGTGCTGCATGTTTTGCTTCATGCTTATGCACAGGCTTCCTGTATGATTTGTGAAGGCTCGAAGGAGGCTGCGCGCCCATCCATCTTCGTACGCCTTGCATAAGCCTATATAGGACCGTCATCCAGTCAACATTTAACAGACGCGAAAGAATATGAATACGAACCCAGGTTGCATAATCGCATGATTTGCATTAAATGGACTGTGAATGATATCCTTCGCAGTTTTCCTAAAGAAATGTGAGCCAAAAACTTGTCTTTTCAATCAATGGAAGACAACCTACCCTGGAAGCTTCAAGGTACTATTCATCGAATACGCAAAGTGCTTCCCTAAGCTAGTGAATAACAACGGTCGGTAATACTCGATCCAGAAATCCGCCCGATGTTCCGCAAACTCTTTCAATCCCTTTTCGCACTCCTCTAAACGGTATGCAGGCTCTAGGTGCAGTGGATTAAACCACGCACGATACCCACCCCTTTTTGGCGGATGCGTTATCGTCCTTTCGCTCTGTACACCCAAGAAAAGATCGATAGCAGCTTGCTTTTCCGGGTCTAACACCGCGTTCGTGTAGAATCGACGAATGTTCTCGATGATATCTCGAGAGTGGCTGTTCCAGTGCGGCATCCTTCGGTACGTCTCCACCCGGTTCACCAATGCGCTCCCCGTATACTGTAGCGCGAGTGTATCTCCGTGGTCGTGGTACATTTCAGTCAACATATTCACAGCGTCGGAATCAAAAGAAAGGTTGGGGCTATCCACTATCCCAAGCGCATATAGTTGATGACCGAGGACGCGTTTACCGAATACAAACTGCGCGGCGTTCGTGCGATCAAGGCAGTCAACGCAATTTGTGCGGCAAATACCATTCTGCAAGGAAATCGTTGAACGATACGGAATGAAGTCGTTTCGCATTTGATGTGCCGCAGGCTCTGGTCCAGAATGAAAGAAGCCTGTCAAATGGATCGCCTCCTCTGCTATATCCTCTAGATAGCTAATAACGTCTTGCGTTTTCCTGTCTTGCGTGAGTATAGGAAAGCGGAAAATGCAGATATCGCTTACTCCTTGTATGCCCGCGACATATCCCAAGCGCGGTAAATCATCTTCTTGCCCTCTGGCAGAAAATGATTAAGATACTGGACACACTGAGTGTACTCGTCAAGCAGTTTGCTCTCCCGTGGTACTGGTTCGCGCCTTTTGATGAGATTAAGGATCATGATTGGAGTGCCATATCTATAAAAAAGGTTGTCGAAATGTAAAGCTGCAGGCGTGAAGAAAGGGTCTACGACGCTGACTTCAAGAGCATCAGTCAGTAATTTATTTCCGGTGATAAGAGTTTCTTGGACGTACTATCAATCGGAGGCCTCGGTGTCATTGCGTTCGTTTCCTGTGTCCAATACACTGGAATACTCCCACGATACTGGAGAAATATGAGTGAAATCCAAGCAGTAGATCATATCGTGACTTACCTGCACATAGCTAGTGTATTTCGGGCTCGGGGCTCGACGGCTTGACCTTGGCTGGTCAGGGTTGAGGTCCCGCGGGGCGGGGAAATAAAAAGGCGTAGTCAGAGCCTCGGAGACAATCTGCTCCGTCTCCACTTCATTTGCAACATTGCCTTCGTCATTAACGCCGCGCTTCAAGTATCGGGCACCAGCGAAATGGCGAGATCGACGGGCTATGAGCGTGATGAAGACCACTCGTCCCATGACGGTGAGCTCTAAGCCTGCATAAGCCAAGAATTCCTCTATCTAGAGACACCTGAGCAATACGCACTGGCTTGGTCAACATGACCGTGTACCAAAGGGAGGATCCAGTGAGGTTTTATAGGTCCTTCTTCGCGCTTTGCGAACGGTGCTGTAATCATATGGTAGTTCCAGGCAAAGCGGTCGTTGAACGTCCATTTATCAGAATCTTCAGCTGAAACGGGCATCGTCAAATTTCGTTGAAGAGTGGACGTCAAGTCGTAAGTATAACTTCATGTAAAGTCAGTTTCTACGTCTTGGATTGCGTATCAATTACCAGCATACCTGAAGTAGAAGTTCTTGGACATATCAACTTGCTTGAATGTGTTTATGAAGCGCTGCTCTTCCGCAGGCTTATCGACCTTTTGGTTAAAGCAGATGGGTATCATGTCGGTGTTCTCGCAGTGGTATAAATAGTGTCCTCCCAGCAATGCCACAACTGAACGCTTAGAAATGACAATCATGTACCAGCCAGCTGTGAACTTGATAAAGCCTGAAATTTAGGTTAGGGAACAATATAATTCGGTTATGAACTGAATAAATACCCGCAACACCAAATATAACTCTCGCTTTTCCTAAACCACCACTCGTCTTATTCCCGTCTTCTAGCATCTTCAACACATTGCTCATCTGCCTGCCGGTATAAATCGTATCATCCTCCTGAACGATCAGTTGATCTTGTGATGTTCGATCGATCTTCATAATCCGGTGGCGTGAGTCGGACGTATTGGACGCAACGAGGAAGAACCGAGTCCGATTTTCATACAGGATGAATTTGTTCAATGCAAGTGGTCCCTTTTGTGCTTGGGGTGGCGGAACGTAAGATAAAGAGGGCCGAGGGCCCATTGTAGGGGTCGCATTTGCGCTTGTCTTCCTCGACGCGCGAGAGTGGAAAGAAGGAGCCGGTTCAGTCTTTGGAGAAGGCGGCACTGAGGCTGTTGTCACTGTCGGACTGGCACTGCCGCTGTGCAGACTTGGAGGACCATCCGGGAGACGAAGTGAACCCGGTTTGTCCCGATCTGAACTTTCCATGCTGTCAATCAAGAAAGCACTTGTATTCTGTTACTCATGAAGCTTTTCCGTTGAAGAGTAGTACAATCCTGGTTGGTGGTGTAGAAGAACGAGGTGCTATTGACGCACCAGGACTCCTAACGCGACACGTGCCATGACATAAACGATCGACGTTTCCCAAATCGGACACCGCGAAATCTAACAACTTGCGCCAGTGTATCTTGCTTTTGCTCACCTCTCTATAATTTCCACAAAATGTCTCTAGAAGCAGTACCACTTCCGCCTCTTGAGTCAATTGCACGGACAAGCACAAAGCGTACGCATGCAATCTTTGCTGCTACTAGTAATGCTCCTGAAGGTGATGAGAAAAGGTTCGTCTTTCAGTCTGGCGTACAGTCTCAAGTCGCTGACACGATTGCTCCTACTATCTAGTGCAAAATTACGATTAAGCGTGAAGATCAACGATGAATACAAAGATTACAAGCAACTTCCTACTGCTCTCATTTCTCAGCAAGCCCCAGTGGGTCCAGCACGACCGAAGCAGGAGCGGAAGATGATCGAGGCTGCTCGTACGTGTATCCTTTCGCTCTCAATACTGTCATTCCAGACTCAACGCTTTTCATGAAACATAGCATCATCAGACACCTCACGAATGATAGCAAAGATAGACCCAACCCCACAAGTTCAACCATCCACCCTCGCCTCACACAGCACACTCTCAAAAGCGCTCACCCTGCACAAAACAACACGCTCCATCAAGCCCGTATACCACCCGCAATGGAAGCTCATGCGCGTCATCTCGGGACACTTGGGCTGGGTCCGTTCAGTCGCCGTGGAACCAGGGAACAAGTGGTTCGCTACTGGTGCGGGCGACCGTGTCATTAAGATTTGGGACTTGGCGTCTGGTGAGCTGAAGCTGAGTTTGACGGGACATATCTCGACTGTACGAGGTCTGGCTGTATCGCCCAGACATCCATATCTCTTTTCTTGCGGAGAAGACAAGGTATGCTACAAGTCAATTCTTTTTCCGAGAACACGTTTCTTACTGACGACTATGTAGATGGTAAAATGCTGGGACCTCGAAGTCAACAAAGTCATCCGACACTACCACGGACACCTCTCCGGCGTCTACAGCCTCAGCCTCCACCCAACACTCGACGTACTCGTCACAGCCGGCCGCGACGCCTCCGCACGCGTCTGGGACATGCGCACCAAAGCCTCCATACACGTCCTCGCAGGCCACACCGCAACCGTCGCCGACGTCAAATGCCAAGAAAGTGATCCACAAGTCATCACAGGTAGCATGGACACCACTGTCCGCCTTTGGGACCTCGCAGCAGGCAAAACGATGACGACACTCACACATCATAAGAAGAGCGTACGCGCACTTGCGATTCACCCTACTGAGTACTCGTTCGCGAGTGCCTCGGCGGGTGGGAATAATATTAAGAAATGGAAATGCCCTGAGGGAACTTTCGTGTTTAACTTCTCTGGTCAGAACGCAATTATCAATACTTTATCCGTAAACTCGGAAGGAGTTCTCTTCTCTGGCGGTCAGTCTGAATTACATCCAACTCTTTTCCATAGCCTTACTTATTTTATTTGTGGATAGGCGATAACGGTTCCATCACATTGTGGGACTACAACAGCGGTACAGCGTTCCAAAGCATGGACGACATCCCCCAACCAGGTTCACTCGAAGCAGAAGCAGGCGTGTTCTGCTCAACATTCGACATGACTGGCACGCGCCTGATCACCGGCTGCGCAGACAAAACGATCAAAGTACGTTCATACACCAATACTCGCAACACAAATACATGCTTAACACTTTCTTATTCTAGATTTACGCAGAGCAAAGTTAGGCGTAACCTAGAGATTCACCTCTCTATCGTCGGCCTTTCGCTTTGCTCGCATTTTGCATCGTGTAAATTTATTGTAGCATTTGTTTAGTAATTTTTTATTTTTGATCTACTGTCTCAACTATTTTACTTCGGCCACGCTCAAAAGTGACGGAACGCAATGAAGGAAACTACATAAAGAGAGTGGAAAGTATACACGAAAAATAGATTAAGACGAGAAAAGTGAGGATAAAAGAAAGTGAAAGGGTAAGGAAGTTCTCAAAGCACGCCAGGTACAAAGCACTGGGCAGGGGATGAAAGATATGAAAAACGAAAGCGAATGGATGGGAAAGGCTGGAGAGGAATTAAGAGAATTTCCACCGATGATTGCAGTTGACGCATCTAAAAACAAAACATTCAGTATGCTATGTTCAACAGCCAAGCCGAGGTGAAACACATACGTTACAAAGGTCTACATAGCACACCCAGATTACCAAATTAAATTTTTAAAAGACCACAGTCAGTAAATGGCATCAGAGTATTTGTCAAATATACAACGTTAAAACATACCGTCATCGGTTCATCCGCACTCCTCGTCTGGGCTTGACGATAACGCGTCTTCCTCTGCTTGCACTTCCCACACTGGAACGCATCCGTCTCTGCCTGCTGTTCCTCCGCACCAAGGGATTTGTAAAAGTTTTCTTCCTGTATAGCTTTATCTGCTGCTTTCCTCTCTTCTGATGCCATTTCCTACAGTTATACACATTGCGATTTGAGTATCTTAGAAACAGGGGTAAGGGTTAGTGGAGAAAGACTTACCTGACTCGACATTCTGCAGAACTTCGCTACCTCAAGCTCGCCACTAACGATATTTGCACGCAGACCAGGGTTGTTCTTGTCCTTCAAGTTCAAGAACAACGAACGAATCTTTCCCTTGTACTCTTTGCCGGTGTCATTATTGTGGTCTTCCAGCACAGTAGATTCTATAGCTGTTGCTCGTTTCAGAATAAGGTCTGAGGCTAATGATACGGAGAAAAAATTAGGTGTAAGTAAGGTCGTGTGATAGGCCTGCTGAGGTTTGAAGAGACGTACGAGCCGCAGAATCAAGGACAAGCGAGTCGTAAATCAACTCGATGCACTTGTCTCTAGTCTTGTCTTTGGTGACATTAATGACGACTCCATCCGTCTTACTAGAGCGCGCGAAAGACGATCCAGTGGGTGTCGTTGGCGACCCGACAGACTCCGCCACAGAAGCCTTGCGCACAGCTAAGCAAACGACATCAATACAGAGCATCACAGAAGAAATAACAAAAAAATGAGAGGACGCACGAATTGGTTTGGCAACAGCGTTATGATGAGTGGCAGGACCAGAGGAACCCTTCGACCCTCCAACCTCATTCTTCCACTTCTTCACCAGCTCCTTGGCCAAGTCTGCGACCTCCTTCGATACGTTCGACCTCAGCTTTCCCACTGCCAATCCAATCCTACTCTCCTATATTCGTGCATGCGTATCGAGATTGAGTCGCGCAAATAATTATTTTGATGAACATTAGATGCGCAGTCAGTCCATGGTGCCGCCAGAGGAACGTGTGTGAAAAGCCCACGTACCCTAAGAAGAGACTCGCTAGCAACGACATCCTTCTTCAAGAGATGCAGAATATCAATCGTTTCCTAAGAGACATCAAAATAAAACTGACATCAGTACACATATACCAGACCCAAAAAATCAAAATGAAAGGGATTATCTAGGGGGAAAAGAAGTAACAACACACTTTAGGACTACCACCCGATTGGAGGTCTTTCGCAAGCTTTCTCAACTCTGCGACGTCAAGCATTTCTTCGCTGGGACGCCCTTTCGATCAATATTGATGCCTACACTAGCTATGTGCTTAAGTATGTAGCTACGGTACAAGTGTGGCACCCTCCGGACGACGACTGCTCAGTGCTCATTGCAGAGTGCCAAATAATCTTTTTTGTCTCTTCTTTCAATGCCCAGCGAGCGTGGGAAATTTGATGAGGTGGCGACGGCTGAATATTCGTCGCTACTCTCTTACAAAGCGCATACATGCATTCATATTGTCATTAAAAGTTAAAACAAAGCAGTGGCTAGATAGAAACGATCTTGAATTGTTCTTTCTCGCTGAAGGGCGCAAAATGCACCCCCCCTTCCAACAGACTTATCCTAATATGCCGGCATTGTCGGGTGGAGTGGCTTCTGCTTGTCAGCACGTCCACCAAACCTCCAATGAACTTATTTGAATTTTTTAAGCTCTTATAGTACGCGACAAAATTCAAGAATCAACAAAGGCTGTTGCAACACACGGAAACCTTTCACGAACGTGTAACAGATGGCTGGGAAAAGGTAGATGAACGAAAGCGATAATAGAAACAAGCAAGGAAAGACCAAATCAGAGAAGATCATGCACGGCCTCCGACCTCTGAAAGGCAGAGAAGCGATATATCAGATGCGTATTCTATGAATTCAGGACAAAGAAAGTACGAACGTTCAACCATTACATCAATTGTATCTGGAAAAGCAAAAATAGAAACATTAGTTTGAGGTACACAGTCTAGCCACGCCACGAAACCCACCGTTCTCTTCCATATCCAAGCTCGCAGGCGTGTCATCTTCGTTGATACGTTCACCATCGTACAAAAATCTAAGAAAATCCAGCACAAAGAAGAACAAAATTAGCAAATATATCCACAAAAGCGCTGCCATGTCCACGTCCAAGGACGAAGTGGCTAACAAAAAAGCCACCAGGATAAACAGAATGAACCACAACGTACCGAATCGTGCTAACTTCCTTCCCTATTTTATGTGCATACGCCGTTTGTAGTTTGCTTAGCTTTGTGCTTCGCTTGATCTTGAAGTACACTTCTTCGCCCTGCGCTGACAACACCTAAAGTCGTCGCCAACAGCATGACGCGTTCATTGTCAGTCATTGCTTTCTCCGAACGAGCGGTCTTCAACGAATTGGTTGAAGGGTAAAGACATACCTTGATGTTTATAGGAGCATTGGCGTCCTCAACCTTTGGTGCAACCTCTTCCTGCTCTTCGTGAGCGATAGGTGGAGCTACCTCTCCGTCAGACATTATGATCGCGTATCACAGTCGTTCCAAGGTCTCGGGTGAACAAATAGAACACAAATTACGTAGACCGCGTTTTTCTTCAAGATATTGTGTACAAGGTGCCAGAGATAGGAAACGCGAAGGAAAGAGACAAAGCTTGTTGTTTGAGCAGAACGGTAGACACTGTTTGAGTTTTTGGAGAATCGAGATCGGTCTTCGGGGGCGTTCTTGATGATGATTTCTTATTTTGGAAGCCGCTTACTCCTCGTGGCCAAAATATCGTCATCCTCAGTGACCTGTCTGTCAACTGTCTGAATATTTTGTCCCAAGCAATTGCTGGTACTACGTGGATGTACACGAGAGGTACGATACCCAGGAGTATTCTAACATCTCCGTTGCTTTATGCAGCCTCAGATACCGTTATTCTGCCACACAGGTTTCAAAACATAGGCAACACGGGTTGTCAGATTACCGACCAACAAGAGGCTGGCTTCTCAGTAATATCCACTCTGGTGGTGCTTCTTGGGCGCAAAACCCACTATCCTATAATTCTATCGTAGTAGAACTTTCGGATCTCTGACCGCTCAAATACATTCTATACTGATATCAGTATCATGAACTAATGCTATCAGATCAAGCGGTCCGCGAAATCGCCATACTGCGAACTTGAACTTTATTACTGGAAAGTATCAATACATGCATATCGCCATGATAGGCGCAGCGCGAGCTATGTGCATGCGTGACTCTATCTATCCTCCTTGTGGATGAACTTTTGGATACGTTGACGCTATCAGGCGTCGTCTCTCAATGAACTTCAAGACTTATGATTAGCTATCATTTGAGCAGACTTCTAATCCTAGACACCTGATTCTTCAGTTTCTTTGACGTCAACGTCGGCTTTGGCTTTTCCTTCTGCTCAGGATACTTCTCTTTCTATATCCTTCTTCAAGATCCTTGTTTCTTGAGGTTAGATCCACCTGGGTCTGTCGGACCTGTCTATAAACCTGATTTAACTCGGATTCCGCAGTACTTAACGTAGCAGTATCTGCTTTCGGCGCTCTTTCCAGGTCTGAGACCGTACCTCTTCCAACTTTAGGTAGGGTATATTGACTTCTTTCGATTGGGACTGACAATCATTACTGGTAGACTGTTGCAAGTTGCAAGCCCTCTTCAACAAATCAAGCGCTTCTTTCACAGCATTGAAATACCTGGCGTTCAATAACTTCAAGGTATAATGATAGAATTACCTAGGCCATCCTGCCTCTGGACCTTTCTGGTCACTTCCTCTTCGAGTCTCTCCAAATCCATACTGCTCAGCAGCCTCCAGTCCTTTGTATGCCTCTTACACTTTAGACACCATATCCTGCCATTCCCAGTACGTTGGACGGAAACCATTTGCCCACCCCTCGACACTTTCATCCTACTTACTGTTAGCCATATTCTCTATGTGTTCATCCCACTTCTTAATGACAGCTTCATTGCCTTGGCCCACAGCTGAACTATACTGAAGGTTCGAGTAGAGATACCCTGGCTTGTAGATACTGGAGCAAATCGCTCGCTTGACTAGACCTATCACCCACCCAACCCACGTTGTTCCTTACTTCGTCTACGGCGCACAGCCATTCTCCCACGTCGTCACCGCTCACAAGTGTCTTTTTTCTTCTGTACTTTTCTGATGGAGTCTCCTCTCGTGTGTTCTTTCTTGAAGTGCTTGAATCTCTCTTATGGTGCGGATGCCACATATGGACATTGTATATGAACTTGGTTGATACTGAGTACGTGAACGGTGCACTATTGAAGCACAGAGAATTCAAAGAAATGTGAATGCCCTTCTTATAAGAATCAAAAATGATGCACTTTGCTCTGAGCAGTCTAAAGATTGCAGCATAAACTTTTGGATCTAATTAAGCCATCACAAAACCCTGCATTTTCTTACATGAAATAGGACAAACTGTGCAATTCATCAGAAGAAATAATTTCAGTTGTTTATAACAAGCACACAGTTGAACAGTCTGACTGATTTCAACACAGTAGGAAAGTAATATGCACTAGATTATCAAAAAGGATGAGGCAATGATTTAGAACTACAATAGCTTGCAAAGCTTTGTTGATTATAACATTGATTTACAAGTCAGAGAGTATCAATTATCAATGATACTACTGTAGCAGTGTTAAATTGTACAAAGTACTAAATGATCCCAGTGCAGCTGGAAATAGCAGAATCCAATCAAAGAGAAGTTTGCATTCTAATGTCTATATATAATACAGGGAGATGCAACATCTCAAACACAATGTATGTCTGCCTTGAATTGAACACATGGAAGCCTTACGGCTGTACAGTAAGTAAGGAGGCTCCTCTGCACTGACAGTAATGATATCTCAATCAACCATCTTTGAGCAATGGTCTTGTACCCCTTTTCTTCATGAGCTTTTGGATACATGTACAGAAAGACGATTTCCCCTCCATTCTTGTCCACGCTAAACAGTATATAATACAACTCTGCCTTTTCGTTTTGTTTGTTTCGTTTAGTGTAGTGTCCTTTAATGAAGTTCAGCTTGTTTACAGTCTACGCTTCTGTTATCCCTTCGTCCATCAACATCGCAAGAAGACAAACACTGTAGAAAGGAAAAGGAATCCCAGCTTGCCTCTACAAAAGCTCTACAATCACCTCGCCATTCACAACCTCTACCTGAATCACAGTGTGCGTCTGCACGTACTCAACGCATCGTCACGAGCTCCTCACCAGAGGTGGGGTGGATCGCAACCGTATCGTCGAAATCCTTCTTTGTCGCTACAAGCATCATAAACAAACGAAAAGAGAAACGAGTCAGTAAGAGACCTTCGAGGGCAAAAAGCATTCTTTTGCTTACCACCCATCTTGACGGCAACTCCAAATCCTTGGGTGATCTCGTCACTTCCAAGACCGATGATGTGCATACCTACCACGCGCTCCTCTTCACCAACGCAGACGAGTTTGTACACGGACGGTTCCTTGTGTGCTTCGTCAAGCATGCTGAAGTACAGAGCGCGGAAGGAGGATTTGTCTATAATCCAAATCATCGTCAACAATCTCGCCTTATGAAACGAAAATAAGATCCACCCACAGATCTTGACTTTATCATCTCCATACTTCTTCCTCGCCTCAGGCTCCGTCAACCCAACAGTCCCAATCGGCGGATGACTAAACACCACAGTCGGGATATCTTCATACACAAGTTTGTCTGACTTGAACTTCTCCGGGCCAAAGAGCCTATTCGCAAGCCTTCGTCCAGCAGCGATCGCAACAGGAGTCAAAAGCCATTTTCCGGTTACGTCTCCGATGGAATAAACGTTAGGAACGTTCGAAGCTTGCCATTCGTCGACGACAACATCGCCCTTTTCCGTCGTCTTGACTCCGACGGATTGAAGGCCAAGTGTTTCAGTATTGGCGTGTCGACCAATAGCCCAGAGGAGCAAGTCCACTTCGAGTGTCTTTCCCGTATCGAGGTGGAGAGTGAGCGGACCGCCTTTGCCCTGGGGAGCTTCGACGCGTTTAATCTGCGTCTTCTTATGAATGTTCACTCCAGTATGCTCCATCCAGTCCGTCAGCGTATCCTGCAAAACCGGATCAAACGTCCTCAACACGCGTTCATGTCTAATAAGCACATGCGTCTCGCTCCCAAGCGTATGGAAGATCCCCGCAAGTTCAACAGCGATATATCCCGCACCAACAACCGCAACCCTCCTGGGCTGTTGTTCAAGATCGAAGAACCCATCCGAGTTAATACCGTAACTCGCACCAGGTATCTGATCGTCTCTTGGTATTGTCGGGCGTCCACCAACAGCAATACACACATTCCGCGCATTCAACTCGTACGAAGTCCCATCTCCGCGCGTTACGCGTACGTGATCGGGGGAAATCAGTTCTGCGTGTCCTTGGTGTTTTTCAACACTGTCCTTTTGGAGGTTACTTTCATAGATCCCGTTCAGACGCTTGATATATGCGTCTCGTTGGGTCTTGAATTCGCCCCAAGAGAACTTAGGTTCACCGACTCCTGTACCTTTGAATTGATACGACGCTGCATGACGAACCTTTTCGGCGATGTCTGCAGCGTGCCACATTAACTAACATAAAACCAAAGGGCCCCAGTCAATCTCTAGCTAGTTTAATCAACTTTTAAATTGAATTTGATATACCGACCTTCTTAGGCACACACCCGACATTAACACACGTCCCACCAAGCCGATGCGTCTCCTCTATTAGTGCAACCTTCTTGCCATAGCTCGCAGCACGCCTTGCAGAGGCGATACCTCCGCTGCCACCTCCGATCACGACATAGTCGTATAGGTCGTGTGCAGGCTTCGATACGGGTGGCATGCTGGATGTGCTGCTGGATGCAATTGCTCTATACGTCTATATAGACGAGGGATTGAAGGTGGGGTCAGTGATACGATAACAAGAGTTTAAAGGCGAAGGATAATAATCTGGAGACCGAGCTAGGATAGGAACTCCGATGATGACATTCAGAACCGGAAGATAAAAACAGGAACAGACCTGGTGAAGTCTAGCAGAAGCTAACGCGCCTGGACGAGAGAAGCGCAATGAAAGGAGAGAAGAAGCCACGGCGTTCGTGCTGTCCCTACCCCACTGCAAGACCGAGCAATATTTATACAGGAAATGACGACAAACGGAGGTCGAACAGGGAACTGCTTACTCACAGTCGCCGTCAGCATCGACGCGTCTGACACATCTCGGAGAAGGCGTGATCACGCGTGCTTGCGAGTGACCTTCCCTGCGCACAATTCGTCGACTAAGGAAGGTCTTATGCAGGCAATAGCAGAACGCCGAGATACAGTTAATGCAATAGCAATAGCACTTACTTGTGTGTCAATAGCCACGATAGCCGTAGTCACCGGATCCACGATGCAGTTAATACGGTGTATTTCAAATTGTAGTACCAGGTGTGTATTTCAATAGTTACATACATGAAAAGTAAAAAGAAACTTGGGAACCAATGAGCGACATGTTACAGTTAGTTGGAGTTAGACCGTGCAAAGAATTCAGAACTAAAACTCATTACCGAACCCGGGCTAGAGCCAGAGTCGTCATCAAAAATCATATCCATCTCCATCTCCAACTCTGTGAGTGTATGGATCAGCTCGGATATACTGAGCAACGGAGTTGACGCGCCCGACATCGGCGGCGAGGGTGGATGCGAATGCAGATCAGCGGATTCACATGCAGCTTGGAACGACACTGAGAAGTCCAGTGTCGGGAGTACGACAGATGCCGCTGGGTCGACCTCCGGTGTCAAAGGTCTGGGATTGTCCTCGTCGTCCTTCATCTCGACGAGTCGACACCAACCTTTCCCGGCATCACCCATCACGTTCCTCACCATCACCGCTGTCCACCCTTTAAACTCCACACGCAGTATGGTACACAGTCCACTCGCATCTCCATGAGCAGAAAAAGTAGCACCCTTATCCCATACCCCGCATGCATCGAGTCTCGCAAACAAAGATGACACGCGGAGCGAATGTATTCGATGTGTGGATAGGACTTCTTGCAAGTCAGAAACCACGAGGAGATTCGGCTCCGTCGCTTGTGTTTCCGTCAATGGAAGACGGCTCGTTGGGGTCGGTGCAAGAGGTACAAGCAAGACAGTCGTCATGTCGCTTGCAGCCGGAGCTGGTTCAGGGAAATAACGCTCAAGTTCGACGACCTTCCTCGTCTTTTCAATGGGCTTCGCGCGAAGCGTCGAATGGACATTTTCCTTCTCGTTGCTTGGCTTCAAGTCCCTCCTCATTTTACCCTTCATCTTCCTCTTCTCCAAGTCCCAGTCTGCTTCGTATATCGCCCGTCCGGCAACAGGCACGTTCTGCGTCAGCTGCTGAAATATTGGTCGTGCCGTCGAGAAATTCCTTGCAGTACCAAGACCAACTTGTACCGTGCTCCGCGAAGCCGGAGAGGGTCTCGGCAAGAACGGTCCTCTTGGCTTTGAAGACGCATAAGCATGGCGTGCAGGTAACGAAAGTCGCTGTTCAATCGTCTGCGGTCTAACAGTTGCATTGACCCTCGTTGACAAGCCCGCGGTCTGTCCTACGACAGGGTGAGAGAATCCAGGAGTAGTAAGGTGTGCAAAGAAGCGCGAGAGTGCTGTTCGAGTAGTGTGTAAGATTCGTCCTGTTGTTGTCGTCGTGGGTGGACGATGTCCATGAGGATGCACGCCAGGCGCTGAGCGCGGGGCGTACGCATGCAGCGAGCGGATGCCTGAGGCGAAGTGCCCCAGGCCCTTGGACGCTGACTGCATCGTCGAGTTAACCAGTCAATTTCCCTGGTTGAATGTGTCAACAACGACAACGATGGTGGTAAGAGACAGGAGCGGAATGCAGTGAATAATTTATTAAATTGCTTCCGGAAGAAGCCGGATGACGACTCCACTCGGCGCTTGTGCCATTACACAGCCATTCTGCTGCTAAAAGTGTTATTTTTAATTTTATAGCTCAATATAAGCTCAAAATATTTATTGCAGCAGTCTCTCACAGAAGGGCAGTCTCTCTCCAAAACCGAATGCATCTAAATTCAACTGAATTGCATGGCCCAGAACTTCCGCTGTCTTCAGTCTAAGTCAAATATTTCCAAGCAGTAATTTCTTCTCAGACGAACAGAATCAAATATCTGCATAATTCATCGTTTGTACTTTCGCTTTAAATACTTGTCCTTATCTCTTACAATATCATGCACTTCGATTTCTCACTCAGAACGTTGCACCTTGATACCTGATCATGATGCATACACGCGTCAGTTCGCCACACAGCATTCCTGAATATGCGAGAAGTACACACCCAAGGAACTCTCTCCCAGGGTCAACGAATGTGCTGCATATCCATTTCAGTGCATGTCTACGAAAAACGCATAGGAAAGTCACACACATATATCCGCGATTATTCTTGAGTCCTAGCTTTTTCTCAAAGAACTCCGTCAAGGCTTTGCTATACTTGGCATTTGCCTGAGGGTTCAGATTACCCAAAGATATCTGTGTATTGATAGTGATAGTAAGTTTCCGGGGATCAGAAGCACAGACGATGAATGACAAAGAGTAGTGAACCTACAATGCTCAAAAGAAACGCTGGTTCGAAGCTTCCAGCAAAGGTGAGGGATTCATTGTATGTGTAGCAGACAGAAATGTATGACTCCGGCTTTCCAAGAGCCTCCGCAGCGATCTTTTCGAAAAACATGGCATTCAGTGTATCTTCGCTCACCCAACCATGTTTCACACTGACGGACCTTGGAGAACTCGAGCGAGAACGCTTTCACGTCATCGATCTGAGTGAATATATGCGCAGTTAGATGACTCTAATCGACTATCTAAAGACTATTCAACTGAGCAGATACCTTCACGTTTGTTGTGAGCTGGAGAGCGGGCATGATGGCTCGATTATCGACGTTAGTGCTTGAACTTTGGTATGACCAAGCTTGGTCCAAGTTTACACCTTGAATCAGAATGTCGATCATCCAAAGCTTGTTTAGGCACGTTATGACGTCACGACATCATTCTTCTCGTTCCTGCACTCGCTCGCCTGACTTTGAGGCAGGCATAAGTATCAAAGTTATGTCTCGACCACCGCATCATGCAAATGCGACCAGGACGCTTTTTCAGAATCCATGGAAGACGCCTGAAGAGCCAGATGATAACGCCATTGAACCGGTAGAAATCGACTCTCATCCTCAGTCTTTGACGCAAGAGCCCAGCTGGTTTGGTAGCCTTACGAGTGGCCTACCGTCTGTATCGTCATTGCTATCAAACATACCTCTCGAGCGGGCAAGAGATTTATCAAGTCATGGGATTTCACTCACGAAAGTTGTTAAGCCCGACTTTGACAAGTTTTCGAACAGTCGCAAGTCTGTGAAGGCAACTTGGTTGGGTCACGCGGTAAGCAGAAATTTCCAGTGAAACGAAGCAAATTAGTCTGAAAATCCTCGACTTCAAGAGCTTTCTTGTAGAGCTTCCACCCCAGGATGACTCAACAAAACCGATCCGTGTTCTCTTTGATCCGATGTTCTCAGATCGCGCAGGCCCATCTCAATGGACAGGTATTCAAAGGCGTTTGCCTCCTCCTTGTACCATTGCAGAACTTCCAGAGTTCCAATTCGTTCTTATAAGCCACAATCAGTAGGTCATACAACTCTGGTTTCCCTCACTAGAAAAATCGCACTAGCTTATGACACTCAACTGGCAGCTATGATCACCTTGACTTACCGAGCATTCATGAAATCGTGCGTACGCGCGGTGACAGCGTCACTTTTCTTGTTCCATTAGGCAACAAGCAGTGGCTCGTATCCACAGGGATTGTGAGCAGCAGAATATTCGAATTGGACTGGTGGGATGATATTACCCTGCCACGGCCTCACTCAACTCTGAATTCTGACCGAGCGTCTGAACCTGTGGTATCAGCGTCTAACTTAACATTCGTTTGCGTCCCTGCTCAGCATACCAGTGGTTAGTATCTGATATTTGTATTGAGAGTTTCTCCTCACGCGCCATGTAACTACAGGAAGAAGTGTCCTAGACAAATGTACGACTCTATGGTGTGGATGGATAATCAAACAAACTCTGGAAGATATTAACATTAGAGTATACCATGCTGGGTAACATTATGACCTATATACTTGTTGCTGTTGTTAATTCAGTTAACAGGGATACAGGTTACATTGGCACGAACGGTGCTTGCCCCGTATTTAAAGGTAGTTATTTAATTACTTTGCTGCCTGTAGGCTTACGCATAAATCACTACATCCAGAGATCGGCCAACGATATGGTCCCTTTGATCTATCACTTCTTCCAATTTGGAGAGGTGGCACACTGTCTTTCATATCTCAGCTAGGACTACGTGTACGTCCATTACTTTGCACGCCTTCAAACTACTTATGCCTGTAGTTTCTCATTTCTGCTCCTGGCCTTTACAATCACGCGCGCTTTGCGAATAGCTAACTCACCACCCACTACTCTCGGCAATGCATACTTCTCCTTCTGATGCTATCTCAATACATCGCGATGTGAGGTCTCGTCATTCACTAGCTATGCATTTCGGGACATTCGCGGGTAGTGAGACAGAAGCTCTTGAGCCACTCGTCGAACTTGCGCTCGCGCTTCAGAAGGCGGAACTAGGCGATTGGTGGCAAGAAGGAGGCATAGGTGCAATTGACGTTGGTGAGACTGTTGAAGTTCGATGCGGAAGTGAGAACGAAGAGTCGCGAAGCGGACAGGATGACGACGGAGCGCCCATAACACGATAATGGCGATCACTACAGTGCTGGAGAAATACAAAGAGAGCATGCTCTTGGTCTTTACAATAATGCAACAAATGGTTTATCTAAAAAGGACTTAACTATCCCCTCAATAGCTTCGAACCGAGTATGTGCATTCTTAAATACATGGTATCTAGTCGATTAGGATGCGGAGTTATAAAAGGATCAACACCAAATTAGCAGTGATACTTACTTCTCCTTTACTATTCTATTTCCATCCTTCAATCGTCAAATGAGCTTAGGTATGTAGTTATCATTATCAGTGAGAATTCCTCCCTGAACGTTGTCTTGTCCGTCTCTTGTGTTTCTTTTGAATACCACGTTCTGAGCCACCTCCGGACCGAGTTCGAGTCCTACTCGTCCGTGTATCTTTACTCCTGTTGCCAACTTGTCCTTTTTCCACAGTTGTCATTCTGGACCCTTGAACATAGCTGTCTTATTCAAGCTGATACATAAGAGCAAGGTTATGGAGACGTTTCAGTACTTCCAAATCTATTTATGACTCTTTGACTCTGCAGTACTAGAAAGCACTCAATAGATTAAATATCTTGGATTTAAACTTATTTAATCACTTACTTTCCCATTTTTATTTGGGAATATCTTGCAAGGAATTAGTATTATCCATCCTACAAATGCCTCATTATTAATAATGACAGACACTGGATCTTGCTGATTTGACACTCCATCCTCCTTCATCACGAAAAAGTCGCAACAAATGTATTTAATAATAGCAAAGGTAATCTAATAAAATGATTTTATAAGCATTACATTCTAAAATAATACTTGTATTTCACTTGTAATGTAATTATAATGATTGTATATAAATGTAAGAAATATACAAAGTTTCTATTAAACTACAAACATGTTTTAGAGCAAGTAAGCTTACTAATAGTATTATTACAACATTACATGTGAGGTACAAGTACTCAACTCCTATTATAATATGCTAAAATTATATTATAAGTTATTTGTAACAATAGTTGATTGATTATAATAGTCATAAAAGTAATATGTTGTGCTTGTAAGTTAATTACAATACTTTTAGTAAGATAATATACAATTATATATATTAATAATGTTAACAATCACTCTGTCAGACTTATAATATAATTTGTTTTTACCTTTAAACAATATATCGAAGTGATTACATAATCGAGTACCAAAGATCGAGAGCATATAATGACGCACTTGCTCTCGTCACTCCTTTTCCTCC
>NW_006760388.1:3728461-3779209 GCF_000271605.1 Fomitiporia mediterranea MF3/22
CTAATCACTCTAAGCTCGTCTCACAGGCGCAGCCTCAATCTCCACAACCTGCTCAACCTCATTCCACACACACTCGCAGTTCAACTTGCAGGGACCAAGCAACGACCAAAACGTGGTGACGAAGACTACGTCGAACGGCCTGAGAATGCGGTCATCCTTGTCCAACACAAATCCCACTCGCAGAAGAATGAGGCAGAGGCAGCTGGTGGTGTAGGGGTTGGGACTGTAGAAATGGCGTATTATTTACTATTTTTGTATTCTATAATTTAAATATAATTATATTCGATTAATTATTTGATATAAAATTGTATAGTAAGCAAAAGCAAGCTATTCAAACACTTGTAATGACTTGTAAGCATTATAAGCAGATATTACACTGTCACAAATTAATAAGTATGTCTTAACCTTGTAATTTAGGAAGTATATTATAATCACTTGTATAACTTGACAATTTATAAAATTATATCAGAAATTGCCAAGTTTTAAAAGTATTTTTTCTTGCTTATTTAACATTGTACTTTCCTTGCTTAACCCCCCAGGAAGATTATAAGTAATTGGACAAATTTTATAAAATTTATAAAATATACAAGATTACAAGCAAGTATAATACTTAAGACTTTTTCGTGATGTTGGTCATTGGAGAACAAAGGACAAAATACTTCAGTTTGTTCCTTAGGACATTGTCCTTAAGGCAGGCTGAGCCACCAAAGGTTGATATTCTAATAGTTGTTACATAACTCTCTTGTTTATTGACTGCTAATATGATTTCCATATGCATGCTCTTCTTCAGTGTGCTTGGGTTTGACATGGTTTTGACATTAAGAAAGCTAAGATGACTGAGACCTTCTAGGTTCTTAGCCCAGATCAACATTCCTGGGTTGATATCTTCTGGTTTTGTTTCTGTATATAATTTATTCTCTCCTTGCATATCTCCTTCTTGTATTGTGGAACTCTACTCTGTGAGAGAAGATTAGTCTGACTTGTTCTCTGTCTCAGCATTTTGAATTTTCCAGTTTTCTTATTACTAAGGAACATTCTATTATACAGTTACTAAACAAAAAAAGTCTAGTAAAGTAAAGTTAAATGGCTAAGTCTACTGTCTGAAGCTGTTCCTCCTAAGGAGTAGAGGGACATTATGAATCCATTCTGTACAATAGTTCCCCTGTAATATTAACCTTTACAGAGTTGCTTAGTTTGTTATTACTATTAAAAGTGCTATAGTATTAGACAAGACACACTTTACTTATATCAAGAAGGGAAAATGCATACAGGGTCAAGAAGATTTTTAGCTTTGCACATAATTTAGTGACAGCTTTGAATTATATCTGGGATGCATCTAACAATTTGACCAAGGAAGAGAGACTTCAGGTAAGCTAAAAAAGAATTAATATTATTATAATAGAGTTTTCTGACTACACACTACAAGCTTATTATGATTGCTTACAAGTACTTGAAATTAGAGACATGATTGCTATATAATAATATAAAGGTTTTATAGAATGAGAAACATTAGAGACCTCTGTCAATATGGAACAGGCTGTATGCACTATTCTCTAAAACTTAAGACTTTACTGATCAACTGGGATTTCTCATAAAAATTTGCTCAGAGTTCCTCAGGACCAACATTGTCCATTCATTTCTCTATTCTATTCTATTTTGTCTAACATACTGCTAGCTTGTTTTTTAAGGATAATAGTTGGAAACAAGAATATAACTGTTATGTCTGTGCAACACATTGCCCAGCTCTGTTCTTTGTAGTGACCACCTCCGCCAGAATCTCATTGCCAGCTGCCAGTGCCCCATGCTCCACTTCTCCTTGTATCTTTGCTGCTGCTACTTCTGTTACTGTAGCTACTTCTGCTCATTGTTGGAGTTGCAGCTGTTTCAGTACGTGCTCTGATGAAACTTTCAAATTCTGGCCTGACCACACTGATGTAAGAGTAGAGTTGTCCTAGTGTTGTTCCGTCAATACTCGACTCTCTGCCTGTGTACTAGTATGCATCCAAGGAGTAAGTAATTAAAATATTGAAGATGTTTACCTACTTACGTTCCCATTTTCATCAAAGGGTATGTAGCATGGAACCAGCATTACCCATCCTCCTTCATAATAACCTTCAATATGAATTGGGCTAAGCTGATCTGAACTTTCCTTGGTCGTCGGTGAAATCGGGACAAAATACTTCCACTTGTCACTAGGGATACCCTTGCTGCTAAGACTTGCTGAACAGCCAAAGTTTGATATTCCGACCGTTGTCACACAATTGCTGTTAACAGTCAAAACGAGCTCGTTATGCTTTTTCTTCTTCACTTCATTCGGCAACCGCCCGTCAACTTGAAGAAATCTATGCCGAAAGCCAGACTCTGGGTTCTTAGTCCAGATAGTCATACCTGGCACTATTTCTCCCAGTTTCTTTCCCGAAAATCGCTTCTCCTGAACTTGATTTGCTAAACTCTGCAAGGCTGTGGGAGGATTTCCATAATCAGAGGATGCCATTCTGAGGGATAAAAGATATCTAGTTGAGTGAAGCTCTTGGTCAAGTCTGATACTTGTTCCGATAACTCGGAAGGAGATCCGGTGCTTATTATACCCTGAGTTCACATAGAACGATGTGCAAAGATTCTTTTGAAGTATTACAGTATTGGCAAAGTTGGTCTTGCTTTAATAGGCGGGAGATATGCAAATAGCCCTCAGAAGTGTTGGCGTTGCATCTGACGTTTAACTAAGTAGTATTGGGGTGCTTGCAGTTATTGGCAAGTTGGCTAAATGAGAGGCTACTACGCATCACGAAATGCTTCATACCTTCCGGTCCGGGAAATCTGCTTTCGCATGTCATTATCCACCTTACGACGCTTTGCCTCCCTGCAAGTTGAGCTATACAAACCTTGTGATCATTCCAGCAAACTGGAATAAATTACGGCTGCTATCTGCTTTGCTGTGATACTATATATCCAGATGTCCGTCACTTACAAGATAGAAGAGCAAAGGACATTAGAGGAAAGAAACAGGAGTGAACGTATTCTTTCATAGATGGGTATGATGGTAAACAGTACACAGAAACAAACAAACCACGCGAAATTGTGTCACGTGCACGAGTTGGTCCAATACGTTAACGGGGTGTTGGACACACTTGCACTGAATCTGTATCGCTCTAATTAGCCGCCCAAGGACGACTGAGCCAGCCGAGGCGAGAGCTGGTGCGTGTACTCAGGACTTTCTTTTGTCTGACTTATTCTGAACTGAAATCCTGCAGGTGTAAAAGGACCAGCGTGGGGTGGGTTTGGTTAGCCTCAAACAACCCTCAGAGCTGCTATCAAGAAATTTCGACAACAAGACAAGCTGAAATGTCTGCTACTACGCATTCGCGGGCAGACTCGTCTTCCCAATCTGGCATGACACTCCAGGACCTCTCGCTCGGTTCTTTGCCTAGTTTCTCCACACCGGCAAAGTACCGGATTCCCTCGACCTCCTCAGGGACAACTGCTCCTTCTTCAAATGCGCTCAGCACTCCCTCTCCGGGTGCTAGCTTAACCCAGAGCAGGACAGATGGTACTCTGGCTTCAACAACGAGCAAACGCTTGGCCTTTTCTAAGTTGACGAATGACGAGGATGAAGAGGAGCGCGATGCCGAAGTACCGCGGACACCTGGTGAAGTTAAGGGAGAGCTTATGGCTACACCTATGCCTAGCCGCCTGTCAACCAAGCAGAAATCGGGCTCAGGTGCAAAAGGAGCCACGAACCTCACTTTACGAGATCAAGAGAAAGTGTGTCTATTTCATAGGCTTGTCAATGTCAAAGCTAATCTTGCATAAAGCACATCGACGCGTTAAAGAAAGAAAACTTCAACATCAAGTTGAAAGTACACTTTCTTGAGGAACGGCTAGCGCAACTCGCCCCTGATCAGATTGACGCTGCACTCAAACAGAATATAAATCTCAAAATTGAGGTACAGCAACGGGGAGTTGAAATGAAGAAGTACAAGAAACTTGTACTAGAGTTGGAACGTGAGCTCCAGCGTCTGCAGCAAGGTCGTGGTAGGGAACGAGAGCTTGAGCAGAAGCTCGAGAACATGGAGCACGACCTAAGAGAAGTCAGACGTCGAAAAGGCGGTATCGGTCCCATGGATGAGGAACTGCGTGAAGAGAACGAGGAACTTAAGAATCAGGTGGTAGAACTGAGGGCCCAGATCGAGGAGAATTACGCTGAGATGCAAGAACTGGCCGCAGAACTGGAAAGGAAAGGCGGTGCGGAAGCTACTGCGGCTGATATGAGCCAACGACGATCGCGTCTTGAAGCTCGAATCAGGGAGCTGGAAGATGAGAATGAGGATCTCCACGTAAAGCTTGACGATCACGCCGAAGTGCTGGCACATCGGGAGGATGAGCGTGAGGAGCTTTATGATAAAGTCGAATCCCTCGAACTCCAACTAGAAAGTCTTCAGCGGAGGCACGAGGCGGTCTCGCAAGAGCGTAGTGAGAGCCAACTGAGGATGTATGAGAACCAAGAAGAGCGAGAAGCGATGGAGGATACTAATAATGAGTTGAGGGACAAGCTAGCTGCCGCGGAAATTGAGCTGAACATGAAAGATGACGAGCTCACTTCAAAGGACAGAGAGATTCAAGAAATCATTAGGGAGAACGAACGCGCAGCTGACGAACTCAACAAAGAATGGCGGCAGGAAGTGGATGAAGCACGAAACCAAGTCGAGGAGCTCCGCGATGTACGTCCTGTCCCTTTCTCTTATGTGGATTTTAACCTCAGACATAATAGGTTCTCGCCGAACGAGATGCTGATTCCAAAGAACTCCGAATGCACGTCTCAGAATTAGAGGCGAATACCACGGACCTTCATAACAAATTTGAAGCAGCCCTGGCCCATCTAGAGCAAGAAGCCGAAGAAAAGGATGCGGAAATCGAGAGTGCAAATCGCGAGATTCAGAAGCTCGGTCAGCGAGTGTTTGAGCTCGAGGATGAACTTGACAATGTCAAAGCGATGAGCGATAAGATTCGCGATGAAGAAGCGATGGAGAGAGACAGGTTAGACACTATGGTCTCTGCCCTTAAAGAGGTCAGTTTCGTTTCCTATCATTATATTCTGACCCCCTCATCGCATTTTCATGAATAGAAACTCGCTTTGTGTAACTCAGAACTACAGGAGATCACTGAGCTCTACGAGCAAGCTAGGGACGACGTGCGGGATTGTCAAGTGCAGAAGGAGGAGCTTGCTCAGCATGTTGAGAACCTCGTGGAGGAGATGCATCGTGAGCGGGAACTGCGACAGAAGGTTGAATTCGAGCTCGACACGCAGGCGAATTCGCATGATGCCGCTCTTCGTTCAGAACGGCGTACACTTGAGGCAAAGGAATCCGCACTGCAGTCTGCACTTGCAGATCTTGCGCGTACTCAGGCGCTTTTGACTCAACGAGACGCGGATCTCGAAGATGTACAGGCTGTGTTGCGAGAGCAGGAGGCAGAAGTACGCAAGCGCGGTGAGAATGCTACGGCGGATCGTTTCTCTCTGCAACTTGAAGTTGATCGACTACGTCGCGATGCCGATAGACTCGAGGAGGAACTGTCGCGCGCACGTGCAGAACTTGCTGCGAAAGAGACGAAGATGCGCGAGCGAGATGATGCCGTGGATCGGTTGCATGCTGAGAACCGGGATCTCACAACGCAACTTGCGTCACAAACTCAGGCGCGTTTGAACATGATTGAGAAGCTGGATGCTTCGCAGAACAGTCTGCGCACGGCAGAATCGGAGTTGGCTTCATGCAAGCAGCGACTGAGCGACTTGGAGCAGAGGCTATCCAAGGATCAGAGATCGTTGCTCAACAGTGAGAAGAACTACACCGAGCAATTGCACGAGCGAAATTCGCTTCTGCTAACTATCTACTCGTACATGGATAAAATCCTTGGAGTAGAAAAAATGCCTGTGAGTCCTCGTCATATTGTCCCTAAGTATGCCCGCCTTACATCTATCTTCTCAGAAAAAGCCAGAGACGAAACCCTTTACCAATTTCCCTGTCTTCCACGAATTGATCATGACGCGACTCAAAGCTCTCAACCAGATTGCGACTGACTTTGAGAAGAGGAGTAAAGAAATTGAGACGCGGTACACGGATAAACTGAACGAGATCCGGAAGCAGATCGATTCGAAATGGAAGCAGATTGACAAGTTTGATGTATCTGTCCGAAACCTCATGGACCAGAAGCACCTTTGGAAACGCAAGCTTGCTCTTAAGGAAGGAGAACTTGAAGCTCTGAAGGTTATTCATCATACAACTTACTCTTGGAAACTCGTTTACTGACGCCATTTCTTTTAGTCAACGAATTCAGAGCTGCAGACCCAGGTCTCTTCAAGACGACATGGACAATCTGAGTCGCTCGAGATCAAATCTCTACAAGCACGAGCAGCAAATGCCGAACGCAGACTCACGAATGCACAGAACCAGCTGCTGGCGGCTGAAGAAAAGATGGCTGCGATGAACCAGAAGACAACCGTAGCTGACAATAAATGGGAAGCACGCGTAAAGGAGTACGAGTCTCGGCTCCGCGCGGCTGAGGAACGTGTGAAGCGTGAACGGCAGGGCGCGAAGGAGAGAGTGAATGAGCTAGAGACGACAATAAAGTAAGTTTCTCCTTCAATGTTCTAGACATACTGAATAACTCATATTTTGTTCACCTTCACTTCAGGTCGTATCGACGGCAAATCGACATAGCAAGCAAGCGCAATCAGCAACTCAATGAGCTCGTCGACCCCAACAAGGCATCTTCTCCGAAGCAATGATTTTTTCCGTTTCTTGTTACTTCCATGTAGATATCGACATTGTTTTCTCCCTTTGCTTTGGTCATTTGTAGCACGAGAGTGTGCATTGATGTATTTTTTATGTTTCTCTCGAGCTTGTGCCGTCATGTATTATACGTACCTCTCGCTTTACAACTTTATGATAATGCACTCATGACTAGACGTACGATCTCATGATTTCTGTGGAAGGAAGAATGAAAGGTATATATATTTGAACGAATGTGATTATACATGTTACAGGATCAGATGTTGATCCAGCAGAGTGTAAGGAATGCATATGTGAGGATACTCAACGTTGCGGCAATAAATACCCAGATTAAGAAAGGAACACCAATGAAATTATCAATGCTTGCTGTGCTCAGCACCTAAACCAGCAGCATAGCCTACAGCCATCGCATTGCCTGCCTGCTCTGCAAGATGGCCGTTCTCCCCCGTCCCATTTCCAACGGGCACGAATACAGTACGGTTCCCGTACGCCGCAATGCGAGATACATCGATACGACGAAGCTGCATCTCACGAGCGAATGTATCGCGTACTTCTGCATCTGCAACGGCGCGGAGACGAATAGCGTCTGCCTCTGCACGTGCAGCGAGGAGCGTTGCTTCGGCTTGTGCTTCTGCGGCGATTTGGGTGGACTTGGCTGCTGCGCGAGCTGAAGCAACGACTTGATATGCGTCTGCATCGGCTTTCGTCTGTGTAGAGAGTTAATGATGTAGGTAAGCGAGTGCAATTTCGTGCGAAGAATGAAGGGAAGGACTGACATTGAGAGCTTGTGCTTTGATCTTTGTGACAGATAGGGCTCCTTCCTCTTGTTTGACTTTGTTGCTATTCTCCCGGTCGACGTTCTACAATACAAGAAGATCAGTTTACGTACTGCCACATTGAGGGATGGTACGTACCGCAGCCTCAACTTGAGCTTGGAGGGCACGGGTCGTAAGTTTGTCCATCGTAGCAGCGATTTCACCCTTGAACTGTCGGTCAATCACAGCTATCGTACAAAGCAGGTGCATTAGCATTAGCAAGTTGTGGGGATGTAATTCTACGTACCCAGATCTTTCAAGACAATACCGTATTCGAGCGCAGCAATGTGCATTTCGTCCATGGCTCGAGTACGGAGAGCATCGAGGAAGGCAGACGATGCATCATCACCAGAATCAAGATTGTCAGGTCCGAGTGATCGTTGCTTCACCATCGAGGAATAGTCCACTAATCAAAAGTAAAATAACTTAGTTATTGAATGGGAGAACAGAGTAATGCAATACGAACAATGAGCAACAATTTGTGTCAATATAGACTGCGTCTTGTCACGAAGAGCATCAAACGGTGTATTGTACCCATGAGTTGTGAGCTGTTGAAATTTTTTAATAATCATTCCACAAGCGGAGGAGATGCATCACTTACTTTCAATGGCTCCGTCAACTGCCACTTAAGATAGATCGTCAGGCTAACGGGTACCTGATCCCGAGTGAAGCTGGAAAGACGGGCATTGAATGAGGATTATTATCGACTGACAACAATAGCAAACACGAACATGTCCTTTGTAGGCATCTCAAGTTGGTTCTCGCCAAGCGTGAATAGACCACGAAGTGTCACATTCGGATTTGTGATGTAGTGTTGCCCAGCAGGCAGAAGCTCAAGGTCATCTCCGCGTTGCAGGATAGCACAGTTGTTTGCTGGGATGTTAAGGCTGGTTTTATGCTGGTTAGTACGAGAAGAACCATGGACTTATGTGGAAAACCTACAAAAGCGCAACAACGTATTCTTGTTCCTTCCCAGAACCAGTACGGCTACGCATCCGAACTTCATGACTCCAACCGAGCGTGGCACCGGTGACACGGTCCTTGACTGCATTCGGCAGATGCGTTTGATCAACAACGGCGAGCACCTCGTAAGCACCTTCAATGCTAAGCGCTGCGAAACCACCGTTCTTGACGACGAAAATACGGTTATTTGGATCGCTGATAACAGCTGCTTGATTCTGAGATACTTGGACGACGATCAGACCGAGGAACTCGACAACTGTGTCAGAGACTGGCATAGATAAGATCAGTACAAATTATGATAAAGTCACTAGGCTTGCACGTGTATTACTTACTTCCTTTCGTCCCGTTCCATTCTCGAGCCCACCAGTTACGAAGAGGGAAACCAGGATAACGACCAGGCTTGGTGAGGACCTTGGGCATTCCACCATGATTGATGAACCCAATTTGTCCTGGGGCAATCTCCCTACCAATCCAATCTGTCGGATTCTTTAACGAAGTTCAGTTCAGGCAACATATTGATATTATATTATGCTGCTTTCATACCTTCTTTGAAAGAATTCTCCTGCCATTCCACTGTGTAGTCATACATCAGAATTAATGAGCTTCATGACACGTGATTACGCAGGCTCAAGCACAGAAAAGGGCTCACAGATTTCAATTGACCATCGAGTTTCTTTAAAGCGGCAAGGACACCGTCCCTCTCAATCTTCACAAAGAATGGGCGTCCTTCATCGAGATTATAATTGTCCTGAGTAGCGAAGAGAACACGAGGGTGTTTGCTGGATGCACTAATACCGGCTGTCTCTGTTACAGGACTCCTCTTACTGCTTCTACCGTGTACCTCGTCCAAATGCCAGTCGTTCGAGCCAAAATCAGAAGCACCTCCGCCAATGACCGTTGTGTTTCCAGCAACGCTTAATCCGGATGACATTGGTTCGGTACAAGTAATAAGTATTGGTTGGGTGAGACAGGAGTCAAGCCTGTTCAAGTCGCGTGTTCGAAGTGCTTTGAGTCGGGTGGGAGCTGATGGGCTTAGGTGTTGTAAACACTGAGTATCCAGGTACCTTTTATACTAACGTTCTATCCGCAGCATAGCCTTGAATTGCAATTGAATAGACGTCAAGCGTGGGATGGGTCGAAGCGCACGGCACGGAGGGGCCCGTATAAGGTTTGATGGCCTACCCGAATTTTGATCAACGGCATCTTCAGCGCTTCACCGCCTCTTTACTTTGACTTACAACGCTAGCATTGATTCAACTGACTATTATGCTACCGAACACACCTTCAGCCCGTTGCTGAAGGGTTTAAAGTACTTTGGATTCCAAGTTGAAGCTCGAGACCTTTTATTATGTCAATTCATTACATGCGAAGAAAACACCTGCGTAGCCCATTCATCGTATGGCCTGTGCCCCTCCGGATCAACTCGTTATTCACTGTGGTTTTATAGAGCTACTAAGCGAACTCATGACCCGTGCCACACGCTCGTCGCCTATTCTCCAAGTAGGACAGCTAACTCATCACTAGGCACCCTGTCCCCCCAGGATTTCACATTGTAGCATAGCCTCTTCTCCAAAAACACTGGCTTTAGGTACGAGTAGAATGGTTTCCTCGCCTTGCATTTGAAACACATATCATCGGTTACTTCTCAACTGAGGATATTTCGCTGGAGACGTGCATGAACAGGAAATACTGAATAGGCCAAAAATACTTATGTGTCTGAAGTTCCCATCACACGATGCTCCAACGCGTTTGGATCCTAACCATCTTCAGAATCCAATTCACCGAGAGCTCTGCTTGTCGATCGTAATTTCGACTATCTGGCATGGACGATAACGACGAGGTAATATTGCCTACTTGTGTTTATTGATCAATCTGACTCCGAAGGTATCATTGCACTGCATTTACTCAGCGCCTTGGGTATATAACAAGGGAGAATGAACATTGCCTGAATGGCACTGCCACGAAATATCAACTTTGTCGAGAAATCCAAGTACGAACTTGAATATCCCCCATCTAAAAGTCAATGTTCAGAATCGCACAGTCTAAGATCCAGTCATATTAAACTTCCGTAGCGTTGCAACGTCTTCGTCCCACGAAGTCCGAACATGTTCTCCGACGTTGTACGGTTCGATCATATTACGAGTCCCACTGATAGGTCCGTGGGTTCTGGTAGGATTGGGCTGCCCGGCTGTTGAGATCCTCCTAGATGCTCGGACACGTCTGAAAATGTAGAAAACAAACACTGAAATGACAGCAACGGTCGCTCCTATCCCTACAGAAACGCTGATTATCTGTCCTTTGTTCAGAATGCTGTGTGGATCAGAGCTATAGTAAAGAGATACCGGTTAGTGCATTATGCAAATTCACATTGGTGGGATGACAATCACCCTGATGCTGGCAATGTCACTGTTGGAAGACCAGAGGTATAGCTCGCATCAACACCTGACAGTGTAGCTACCATTCCACTGGATCCTGTTGTTGAAGAACTAGGTTTAGTGAAAGAAGATGAACCTGTGATTGTTGTTGAGGCAACAGATGTCTGCCCAATTCCAAGAATTTGAGATGTCAAAGGAATAGTAGTGGGGACCATGGATGAAATGGTTAGAGGAATTGTTGGTGTTGGAGTGTTAGGGCTTGCCTGAGGTGAAGAATGGCCCAATGTCCCAGAAGAATCTGAGATACTTGATAGGGCATGTGAAGTTGACGTGAATTTTGTGGTGTCAGGTGTGCTCGAAATGCTGACACCGACACGGCTAGTTGGATTATCACACGAAAGGTACACAGGGCCAGGGCCAAAATTACTATTTAGAAGACCACAGTTAGTGTCTTTGCAATTCACCAGAGAGTGACTTACACTTCCATTTAAAGTGTCGATCTTCCAAAACAAAAAAACAAAAACAAAAAACAATGTTTTATGTGTTTTCACTTTGAGGTAGACGGGAAGCGACCAGGAGTAGCAGTTCTGTCAAAGATACTGATTACAAACAAATGTGTATTCTATTGAGCCCGGTTAAAAAGGGAATCTTGTTAGACATATCTGAAGGAAGTACGACTCACCTGGATGTGGGCAGAAATGGAGGTAGCTGAGCTGCAAGCTCAAGTCAACATGCACATACTAAAGTAGTTCCCTATGTGTTTTAGATGCTGTCAGAAGATACTGTTTATCGGACAGGGGACACACCAAATTGCTTCTTCATCAAGTCTGGTAATGATCATTTCCTGTATGTGGATGATCTTATCACTGAGGCGACAGAAACCACCGGCTTCATCAAGAGTGTCAACAAGATTGACCAGAATTGTAATAGGAAAATGCAGTCGTCAGACAACATCAAAACATTGAGAAGATCCGGTGTAGTCTTACGTGTTTCTGAACGGGTACTGAGAAGAATCCTGAGTTCGCATCTATGGTCAGCAAAAGGAGTTGGTCTTTGCTATTCCCCAGTAATGCCTGGGCCTGCAAATTCTGATGATCATCCCAAAAGAACAGTCAGGACTTTTTATGAACTTGAAGAGATAAAAAAGATTACACACTGGTCAGATGAACCTAAAACCTGAGCAACACTTTGATCCTAAGAGTGTGTATGCTGTTATCGTGCTTAAGCAGTTTATTTTGATCAAGTTAGCATGAACAAGTATGTACTTTCCAGTGCCACAAGGCTAATCACCTTTGATCCCGCCTACGAGGAAACAGCAAGCAACAGATTGATTGAGGTATTATCTAGAATCGAGAAAAATAGCAAGAGAGCAGTGCGGTCATCAGGCATCATCACGGAGTTGATACGGCGGATGCATTTCTCTACACGGTCTGAACAGTAACTGAGAAAACTCCTTATCTGCTGACCTACAGGTTTAGATAAACCATCTCAATCCCCGGTAGCCGAGCAGACAATAGTAGCCCGAGCCCATATTGACGAAGTCGTGAAGAACAAGAGGCCACAATTCTTTAAAGTTCATCGGTGATAAGTGCGTATATTCTCCTGGATGAGTAATCCCACAATGTACGCCAAGGCCCTAAATGATACAAACGCCAGGAGGGAGATGATTGGTATTAGAACGTGTTGAATTCCAATTAGAGGTACAACTGTCGACACATGAACGAGAATAGTCTCCACCGCTCTAATCGCACGACTGGCTTCACCGCTATCCAACAGATTCAGCAGGGTGGGCCATTAGAGAGTAAATTAATGTGATCGAAACGAAATACAAAGGAAAGCGACTGGCTAAGCCGCTTTTTGTCTCTTCTCAGTTCGTTCTCCATCGTCCTCATCACTTTCTGAATCGTCCGATTCTACTTCCCTCAGTCCTTTCATCTTCTTCGTCTGCAGCTTGCTGAGGTCCTGCTTTCCAATGTGCAAGCGTCCACGCACATCGCCCATCTCGTCCACTTCCACGTTCTTCTTGCGTTTCCCGAGACCCTTTTCTATATCTTGCTTCTTAAGTTTTGGTCGGCGCAACGCAGCTTTCAGCATATCTGGATCTGGAGGTTGATGTCTTCTGAGTGTGAGATCGAGCGATGGGCCCATGGGGGCGAGCTCTATCCGAGGAATTTTCGTGCCTGAAGCAACCGCACTAATCGTGTACGTCCGTAAATGAACTTTCGGTAAGTTTTTCGTATCTTCCGATGAAGCATCTATGGTTGCTGCGTTTAGACCTTCTGGCGTTGGAGCGAGCTGGATGCTGATGACGTGTTCCACACCTGACAGGTGTATCCCTTCGATGACTTCACTCCCGAAAAAATCCAACAGAAGCGATTTTAGTTGCATGAAGCGAGGGTGAGTATCAAAAAGCTCTGATGCGAAATGCATCAAAGGCCTGTGTCCCATTGTCGATTTTTTCGTCTACGAGCGAGCAAGAATACTGATTATTGGGTACAGATCGATGTCCCGTACAGTAAACGCACCTTAAATTGTTCCATGCTGACAAACTTGTCAACGCCAACCTCACACATATCAAGCACTTTCCCATCGTACATGCGCACAAACGTTAACCCATCCGGTCTCTTCTTCGTACTTTGTGCGACGACGAACATAGAAGCGTCATTTTTGTTCGCCCAGAACTCAAGCGAAGATGTGTCCTCAAATGGTCGAATAGTATTTTTCTTCGAAAATGAAATCGCATGTGGACGTTTCAAGGCCATCTTGAGAACACGTATCATCAGAATAGTAGCTGCACTCTGGGAGTCAGCATACTTACTAGTTCTTTCATGACAGCATTCAGAGTTTCACCAGTCGAGGTTCCCTTGACAAAAATTGCGGTTCGAGGATCCTCGACTTCCTTGGGCTCCCGAGCTTCCAAGGCTCTCTTTGAGCGAGCATTACGAGGTTTTCTATAAACACAAATTCAGTCTAGTTATTGCTTCACATTCAGTTGATGGCTTACACGACTCGTAGCATGTCGATGGCTGGCAGCTTCAAAGTGCAACCAGAAATTCTAACAACCTTGAGCTTAGGTCTAGGTGTGATTTGCGTGTTCAAATTTGGAAATGATTACGTCAATCCATGTTTGCCTTGTCCTCGACTCCTGGGTCGTCGTTCAAGCTCATCTCCTTCTTCGCACTGCTTAGCTCTACCTGAGGCACTGTGTTTTGATGCAAATAACAAGTAATTACGATCAATTATCATGCTTTCTGGATTGTCATAGGATGAATAAAGTAGAAGATGGAGTTATTCTCGTGAGTACAGTTTTTCGTAGGTCCTGCGTCGCCATTCAATCTAGGTCTTCTTCTGACGACTTAACGCAAGTGTTCGAAGAGATTGTGTCACTCTATGCTGTGACAGGAGCCTTTTCCAAACTGGTACTTAGATAGCCATCCTCAGAGCAGCACGAATATGACAAAGTTTAATCGTATCGAGTTTCTACGGGATAATTTTTACGGCCGTCGTCTCTCTTCCCCTCTGACACTCTATCGGTTCTCTTGAGCTCGTGGTTGCAGTATTTCCATACGTATCCGCCTCGTGCTGTCGCTTCATCATAACGTGCATACGATGCTGGTCTTTCCGACCATGCATCCCACGTTTTCCGCTTCCGTGCCGTCGCAAAAGATGAACGATGATCGCTTGTTCACATGTACCCGCACCGCCGATGTGACATCGTGTGAGTGCAGACCTTCTGTTCTACCGAGAAGACCGAACCTTAGGTTTGAGGAAGTATTGCCGAGTTCATCCGTATAAACTATTCTCGTGCAAGAGGTGATATTAATGCTTTCCTCTGAATCGTCATGCTCAACTCAGTGCCGCTAATATTTGGAGACACGTATTCCCTATTTCTATTATGCATGATTTCAATGCGAAGACGATGGACCATATGATAAGGATGCTGCACTGTCTACGGGGTATACACTAAGGAAATCTTGGCAGTCTGGGGCGATTTGTTTGGAAGTCAGTGGAGAACAAACCCTTCCATTTCAAGAACATCTGTGGCGGCTTAACCTTCGACTAAAGGCCACTCAATTATTTGCGTCGAAGATCCCGCACCCAGCTGTTGCACTCCCGCGTGGATTTACAGTGGTCAATTGATCAGTACAGATTGTGGATTTCTGACGCATGTTTATGGAATTCATCCATTTACTGTTTCTATTCATTGTTTGGATCGTCGCTCTCTGAGAAAGGTTCCTTCTTTCAGCCTTGATCCGCGGAAGATTGAACCGCATTTGGCACCACCAATAGGTCTGATTACGCTCAGACTTTGGAAGTACAAAGATAGCTATACGCGACAATGTCCTCCCAAGGTAAGTCAGATGGTCTTTAATACCAAACGGCAGGAGTCCGACAGTGCGGACTGATAAGGTTCAACACAGTCCATCTGCGCCGTCTTCGGCACCTCGACCCGTACCCTACTTTGCTGTTTGCAAAGTCTGAACATCATTCTGCGTTGCAGCTTGGCCGCATGCTCATTACTACCCCGTGTTCAGCTTCGTGAAAACACGTCTCCAGCAGATTCGGCGGCAGAACAAGGCTACCCTTTCCTGGCCTGTCTTCTTAAGGTTTAAATTCAAGATGCTCGTGGGCCTAGCCTCCACATTTAACGGAACTTGAGTACTCGAATACGAAGCTTTAATGCTTCAGTCAGCGTCGGACTGTCGCTTTTTTGCTGATTAGTGCGTAACAGACACCGGAAGGAATGTTTATGCTCACCATATCGGGTTGTGGCAATGGGATATCTCTACCGCAAAAGATCATACCGGTTATATATTATACCGGACCTCCTGTTTGGGACCATGGCCGTCTACAGAGCACTCTCGGAAGATGAACGGCTCGATTGCTTGGCTGCAGAATGCTGAATAGACACTGTCCTTCCTTCCTGTTGCTCGGGCTGATCCTGATCCATCTATGGCATCTGCAAATGTGTCGAAATTTACCATGTAGATGGTCGAATCTACATGCCAGCATATTCTTGGATTGGTACTGCGCAACTTGCGCTGAAAGAAACTTCCGAATGCGGGGCCCGGAGATTCCAAGTTACCGACGTAGCGCACGTGACTAAAAGGTCATTTCCGGCGGCAGGGACACAGAGAGGATGGCTGTGCTGTTCGTCGGGACCTGGGCCTGACTTTCAGGAGAAAAGAATCAACGACTCAAAACACAATTTCACGGTCTGAACTCTGTCATTCCGTGATCGACTTCGCTGTCCATCCTGTTCCTGGCTTAGACCTCTCCCGGACATGGTCGCAGTAAACCAAGCAATACCTGCAATATGAGAGAAAAGAGCGTGTACCGCCCCATACATGCTTGGCATCCATGATCCATGCCGATTTGCATGTCCCGTCTTTATTGAGTGCGATAGCGGGAAAGAAACTTGTTGCAAAATGTTCCGTGCGGAACGATCGAAATCCACAGTTACCTGGCACTGCACAAGGGAAAAACAAGAAAGATTCGGGTTAATGAAATGCGATTGCCGGACATTCGTGCGGTATTGTCGCGCCGCGCAATCAATGGCTGTATGCAGTCGTGCAGGAGAGTTCCGCTGAATTCCTGAGAGTTTTTTACTTGGTGACAAACGATCTTGTACGTGTAGTGAATTAATGATTGGCGTTTTTATTGAATTAGGATGAATTCTCAGAGTCCAAAAGGTCTGGCCTTCATCCATTTTTCGCCGATATACGCCCAGTACAGCAAAAAATCGCAGACTAAGCCGTTCAATCAGCGAGACATGGCTCGTTTTCCGGGGCCGAGACTTCCTGATTTTTCGCAGAAAAGGCGGTGCTTGTTTGCGGTTTTATGTAAATCAGACAGGGTCCAATGATCTGCCGGCTTCCATCACCAAACCGTCCGCCCAGCTCGTGCTGGACACGTGATAGTATCCAATTCAAAGGTCTCAGCACTGCATTGCGGGTCCGGCATGCCCGACTGCGTCCAACCGAAACCCGACGGCGGCCATCCGCTAGATCAAAGAGACTCGGCCCAAATCATTTGCGTTATTCGGCCAACTTCAGCCTACCCCGCGTACAACGGGGCAGTCGTAAGGATCGACCGCGCCACACATTTCATCACAATGCGAAACATTCGTTTGCTACGGTGGGAGTAAAAACAGAAATTTAATTTATCAGCAAGACTCGGTCCGACTTGTCTATCATCTCTTTAACGTTCCGAATAATTTGAAATCGATCTTTCTGAACTTGGATCGATATGTCGTAGGTCGTCACAACGCAATTGGGGGAGTTTCAGGGACGAGATTGACTAGTAACGTTTAGCGACCCGGCGTTCCGTCTCGAAGTATAATCTCTAAATGGGTAAAGATACTTTTTAGAAAATGTTCCCCTTAATTAACGTCGTGGCTCTGCAATAAAAAAACAAATACAAGTGCAATTTCGACATCGGTTAGTGCCACTATCAGTCATCAGACCTCAGTATTGTAAGAAAGAGGATCTTTACACGAAAGAACTAAGAGAACATTTGTTTTCAGCCTGTTTTTAAAGAACTATTGAACCCTCTCCTTGTAATATCAAATATCACAATGACCTGCTTTACCAGTTTCAAATATTACCTGTTAGGAATACAAACTTGAAGTAAACAAAGTAACTGTAGTGTCGTTCGTGGCATTTTTTATCGAACCCTTGCATCAATAAAGCTGTATTTGGGAGTTACTAGAGGACTATGTATTTAAAAAAGAAATACAAATAATATTGCAAATAGTTATTTTAGCGCTGCAATGATACTTTAGAATGCAAGGCTTATCTTTCAGGAACATTTAAGAACTTTGCGCTCTACCTTTTCTCCATGTGCCCTAGAGCATTGAGTGACATGTTTGTCCTAATAATAATATAATTGAACTATACAAGCACAGTAAGCAGCTGGATTGCTAAATCTTCTTTTGACAAGTGACTTCAAGCATGTACCTCACTAACCAAAGTTCTCGTAGAACGTAACTTACATGACCTTACGTCCGTCCACACCTGATCAGTGCAGCAACATCGGAACTCATCCTTCAATCCTCTTTAATCTGCCTACCTATAGACCATTCTCCTTTAGAGATAGTATAAAAAACAGAGTTCAGTTCCTACATCTCCCGAGATAGCATTTTTACTCATAACGAACAGACCAGAGCGCTCGATTATTCTCAAATTTCACGACTTGCTCTTGCGAGTGAGTGAAAACCGCCAAGTCAAGCTTTAGCATTTCCAAATATAGTCAAAGTATTGAAACTCCGCATGCGTTACGGATGAATGTGATCGAAGACATGTGGTCTGGACCACTCCAGCCGTGTCTTCGAGCTACACTATTGGCACAGCAACGACGGAGACGAAACTCATCCGCAGCTATAACCTGCTCCGACTCGGCGTTTAGGAGATCTCTTGGTTGAATCAAGATGGATGGAAAGGTAGGTGATAACGTATCCCTCCTTTCGTTCAAGACAGAAGGGAAGACAGCGATGTTAGAAATGATCCAGGCCCCAAGGCCCTAGACCTGCTGTTATGCGTGTGATGGAAACGGTGGAGAGAAGAGAAGGTATGTGCATTCGATTGCTCTATGTTGGCATCGGTGGAAAGCGAAGAACCTGATGCGCGGGGAAATATTGGTGATCATAATTGCGATCTGCGTCTTGATTGAGGCGCTCCCCATCCTCCCTCGACGTGCATCATTTCTCACTCTTCGGCGGCCGCTTTTGATTTTCTGATTTTCAATTAGCATACTCATTTCAGTGTTGCAATGAACAATCGATTGCTCATGAGAAAAATACGACGGGAAGGTTCGACGTGTCCGTGAGCAGCGCGGTATGAGTAAGTTGCAGCAAAGTACAAGGCTGTGGTCGTCTTCCGCCTCGCGTTAGCGCGAACCTCTCATTAAGCTCTCGATCATTGACTTGTGATCAACCCGTACTTCGTACTGCAAGGTCTAGATGGTCCAGAATTGAGAGTTGCAGCAATTCTCTCAATGTCCAGCCACCACATCGCGGGCAACTCGGACGACAAAGTAGGTAACGTTCACTGTATCTGAATACAGCTCAACTAAACCTTCATCGTCGGTCTGATTCTTTGATTCTACTTCCCTTCCTCGCATCCCGTAAAGATCGTGAGGAGCAGAATCACCAATTCATTCATCGGACCTCCGAGAAGAAACGAACGGACGAAGCCACTGGCCAGTACCTTCGTTCGTCGCTTCAAGCGTTCCTGCGGGACAATGTACCTTGGCACATCGTGATAGGCTTTCCTACTCGCTCCCGCCGTCATATCACCCGTGATCAAATTCAGCCTTGATCTAGGCGCTCGTACACGAGATATACACACGCTTGTCCACGATAAAAATAGAACAAATCGCACGTTTCACGTTGCAATTGTGCCAAATAAACAAGTGGACAGGCATACGAACAAATAACGTCTGACAGCTGCCACTGACAAGCCACGATGGTGTTTCACGCGAGCATACCGATGGACGTGGCCTCAACAAAGAGGTCCACAGGTTGATCAGTATTTTCATCGAAACAGACACCGAACGAAAGAGATAAGTTTTATCCGATCCAGGCCCTCTACCGGACATCAAAGCATGTGTCTGATGAGAGCATGGAGGTGCATGAGTTCAGACGCACGTACGTATGCAGACTAACGCAGACCGTCGACCTGAACCTGGAGCTTCCAACTTCAAATTTGACAGCTCTACATCTTCTAATGTGCTTCTTTTTTTCCCCGGTTTTCCCTTGCCAGTACTCCTTGTAACCTTATCCCCGGCCCTCGGAAATCAAATCAATCCTTTGAAGATAAGGATACGTATGGATGCAGATCAAGAATTATACAACTGTGGCTGATTGACAGATAGAACATCTGTTTATTTTAGAACAAGAAAATAAGATGTTTTGAAGCCCTCAGACCTGCCTGACCAGTGACTTATACGATATTAATTAAAACCTATTCTTGTTGAAACTATGTGACACTCAACGTTTTGATTAATCCGGTACAGAAAATTAGGGATAAAGGAAAAAGAGGATAGAGTTCCGTCCAAGTTACTCTGGACCGAGTTTGGAAGACATAACTTGATATGAGCGGCCGGCGTTCACAGATGACCGGAGTGTGGAGGCATTGATGAAGGATGGAGAGTTGAAGAAAATAGTTTATTGTAATAATGAGGAGTGATTGCGCCGTCGACGTCGGTACACAGGCAATAGGGTGGAGGTAGATTATGAGACATTAATTATCAATATTGTATATGCATATAGTGTATTATCGAAGGCAATATTACTCTTCGACTCGTAATATATTAATAGTGCCAAGGCAATGGTCGAAATGAGCTCTTCGTCGTTAAGTGGGTCCATGATGGCGACGGCGATTCGTACTCAACTTCGCTTCACTATACAGCCTAAATGTTGTTACTGATCTTCACCGATCAAAAGTCCCGCCGGTCGAGAGGGCACAACGAGTAATTATGGGGCCGCCGGTCCTTGGAAAAACCCGTCATCTCGACAAACATGTCTTACGTAGACAAAACATAAAAGCAGCGCATACGAAGAATATCACAACGCTAGGAAAAACAGACATAGAAACGCGGAAGTGAATCTCATAGTCACTTCGCGACATATGCAGACAACATACGCATACGCAATCGTGCGTCTTTTGATCCGAGTCGGTCGTCAGGCACACACATCCCACATTCATACACTGATACAAAACAGAACACAACAAAGCTTTCAGGGACACGGCGATGGGGAATAATTAAAATGTGAGATCATTAAACCAAATGAATTGTGTGACGGAACATACGGGGCTTTTTTCTTCTATATAGGAAGATAGGAAGATCTGACGGACATGAATTGTTGGTACATCAAGATCTTCGGAAGAAGAGAAGAATGGGTTAGTCATTAGGGGTTTTCTGTAGTGTACTTTCTTTTCTGATATGATTGGATATCAGGAGATATGACAGAAGCAGATCAATACTGCTTTAAGCACTGTTCTGATAGCAAGTTGTGAATGTGATTGAAAGCAAAACCCACGGTAGGTGTGTATCTGGAATATGGTGAAGTGGAGTAGAGAACGGCGCAAGGCCTCCATGTATGCGTTTGAGGTTCTATCAGTTCGGTACATTCCCGAAACCGAATACAACACATATTCGGTGTGGAGTGGGGTACGGGGATAAGACCTCCGTGTGTGCGTGTCCTAGTCTACTCTGGTGTTCCAAGGCGGAAGCGCGAGTGTTGGAGGGTTAGAGGGTCGTTTCCCTCGGAAGCGGGACTCGGCTGCTAGCGGGCGTGAAGCGACTAACACAACTGTATAGAATATTTCAGGCACGGGATTAGCCATGTACTGAATCTCGGAGGCAAATCCACCTAAAACATATGAAGGGTAAAGAAGACCGATGGTTTCGCGGGTATGGGAAACAATGTGGAGATAAAATACATACAGACATACACACGTATCAAGACCCTCGGAAGTACAGAACAGAAAACATGTGGTATAATCTGACCCTCTCACACGACATAGCCTTTAACACATGCGGAAGAACACACGGACATTCGGATGGAAGACCGTGACAGAGCACCACGGCTCCGAACACATCGCACATTTCATTTAAGCTTTACTTTTTCCATGTACATATCAACCCGAGTAAAGAATCAATTCATTGCTTTTGTAATTGCAACCTCCAAAATAACGTTTATGTTCCCAATCCTAAAGCACACAAAGTACCAATCAACTTTTTTTATAACACATATGAAAAGTTTTAACTTACACACATTCATTTCGGCTTCCCATTCCCATTCCTCTCGTCCACCCCAAATCCACAAAGCCGACACGATGGGAAACATACCTAATCATTTACATACACACAAATAAGCATAAGGTTCGTGTATCATTATCATGTATCAGGAGGTATGTACACATGGTCTTCCCATGAAACTTATGCATAGTTTCTGTGGTGTTACAGTCGGTTTGTATACTGGAATCCGTATATACAAAGAAGGAAGTCGCCGAGGAGTCACAGAGTGCTGTAATGCAGCAGGTAATCAATAGTCAACCGTTGTCAGCAATCGGTCTACTAGTATTAAGCGTCATACACTGTCAGTAGCATTGCCATTACTCATACATCCACAAGAGCCAAGAAAGAAAGGGGAATTCTTCAGGTTACTTTCGGCCTTGTATAAAATTATATTTGTCCCTTTATAGTATACAGGCGGGCAAGGAGAGAACGAGGGCTGGGGGGAGTTTCTACTGGATAAAGGGAGGGCAAAAACGAAAAAAGAAAAGGAAAAGATTAATAAAATAAGGTGAGAGCAGAGCCGCGGAAGAAAGAAGAGGGGCAGCAAGGCAACGAATCAAGAAAGGAAAACGTGTTGTTTTAGTTAGGTAGTAAGTTAACGTGAAGCCAACCTCCTGTTATTCCGTACCTTGTACTAGAGCTAGAGCTAATGCTATCACTGTGCTTCCGCCATACATTCGGTAGGGTATGCAGGGACCAGAAGACCTATTAGGAGACTCCGGACGCTGGTCCTACTTCTGTGGTCAAGAATACAGATGAATTGAGTGAGGTTTACGAGAGATGGTTAAGAAAGGGCGGGGAAGAGAACGGGAGAACAAGAAGGCGAGCGGAGTGGCACTAGTAGTCAACTAGGAGTGACATACGGCATGGAGGGGGAGACGGGAAACAACTAGCTCGCGGGTGAACAGTCGAGAAGGGAGAAGGAGGGAGGGAAAAGGGAAGGTCAAGGGAGCGGAGGGACAGAAAAGGCAGGAATAACCAGGACGAACCAACCGAACTAGATGAATGAACGATTTCCTCTTCGCCGCACACACGTTGTCCTGTTCTTACACTCATGAGTCATGCCACTTCAGTTGGCCCTGTAAGCTAGTAACGGCATTCAAGAGTGACCCAGAAAGTTTGCCTACTCGTGCAGGAATGAAAGGACGAGCGAACCGAACTCTGGACCAAAACTAAACCGTATGAACGAAGGTCTTCGTCTTCTCCATACAATTATTGGCTTACGGACCAACTACGGCAGAGTGAAGCATGAGCACATTTGAGCAAAGAACAGAACAGAACGACGTGCGTGTGAGTGTCCAGGAAAGTTCATCCAAAGTTTGTCTATTCGTCATCGAACAAAAACTCGGCGTTTCTTTACTTGCCTGCGATCAAAAAGGATTCATGAGGTAGGTCATGCGGGCTGTTGTCTCGTCAGCTTGTGTGGGTTATAACCGCGGTTCGTGTGGAAGTCGAAGGGGACTAAGTTGGTGGGCCGGGAAGAGTAAGTTGTTGGCCGGAGAGATACGGGTGTATGAATTAAGCTGGACCGTAAATCGGGTGTGGGGCGAGGATAGGTCACAGCCAGCATTGTAGTAGTTATTGTTGTCAGTAGAAGTGGAAGGAGGCTGGGTTGGCGGGCGGGGAGATACGGGTGTATGAATTAAACCGGGCCGTAATGCAGGTGTATGGGTTGAAGAGGTCGAAGAGAGTGTTATAATTGTTGTCGTCAGCTAGCACGATGTATGCCTACGGTTCGCATGGAAGTCGAAGGAGACTGGGTTTGCGGGCGAAGAGAAACGGGTGTATGAACTAAGTTCAGCCAGAAAGCAAGTGTGTAAGTCAGGTAGTAGTCGACGTAAAGACGAGAGCTCTCGTGCTTGCTTGGGCGTAGACGAGCAAAGCAGTGGCCAGGGCAGGATGTACACAGTCAAGCAATAGGTTAGTCAGGGCAACAAACGTTACTTTAGACCAGGTCCAGAAAAATAAACAAATAAATAAGATGGCTGTGTTAATCTTCAATGCGGCCCTCCTAGTATATTGACTGTGCCACAACAATTCCGTAAACGTCGTAAATGATGCTACAGCCACCAGCAGCCAGCCATCCAGTCCGCCATTCAGACAGAAACAGACAGCAGAAGAGACTGAGACTAGACTTGGATATAAAGTTCGATCGATCAGACTTGCGGAGAGTTTTTGGGAAGAAGGCAGGTCTCGAACGAAGCAAAGTTGTTTGTGTAATGATTCTAATGAACGAACGAACCGAAAATGGGATTGAGTGAACGATCGTCTGAGCGTGAGAGTGTGCGAGAACACGCGCAAGGTGTGCGAAGAGTACGGACGGAGGCGGGTGGAAGATTGCGCCGGGTGGTGATAATTGTGGTGATATGGTTGTGGCAGATCGTTGTTTGTTGGAGAATGTTTATCGAATTGCAATGGCAGATTGTTTCATGCATAGGAATGACATTAACGTACGCTAGTAGTGTCGGCCATGTTCTGGAACACTATAGCGGGCGGAGTGAATGAATGGAATGGGAAAGGGAGATTCAAGAAGGAGGCGGTGCTTGTCAGACCAGGGGCAGATGCGACGAGATAGAGGCAAGATACGGTTTTGGGTGATTTCGGTGCGGGAGCAGACGGGACTCACTCATTGCGTGCTTCTGGAGAAAACAAGAGACGCGGCGGATGTGCGCGTCAAAGTAAACACTACTGTATGTGATGTGTGTGTGAGTAAAGTAAGGATATGTCTCGGACTCGGACACACAGCGGGATGTGAATGTATGCGTCGACGCGGGTCTAGCTTGTCCACGTGGTCCATGAGAGACACGGTCTGGCCTGGACCCTGCTGATCAGTCCGACCGAGAGCTCTTTCCCCGGTACTACTGGCACTGCCTGCTGTGCTGGCAGGCAGCAGGAAAGAATGTCCCGCCGCGCTGGCGTGTGCGACAGGCCGCACGCGATTCGACTCAGACGGTACACGTTTAGCGGAGCGGAAAGTATGTTTAGAAACGCCATAGGGAAGGGCGAGGAAGAAGGCCGGGACCCGGGCGGAAACGACTTTGGAATGAACGGCGGACGGACACAAACGAAAGAGGACAGAGCGAGCGTCTCTGGAGGGAGAGATGCCGTAAAAGAGCGTGACGGTGACAGGATTGAGAAAATGAGATCGGAAAGGGCATTTTTGTGTTCCTGAATCAAGATTTTCGCGTAATCGCCCCGAATGAGGCAGTGAATAGCCGGGTCGACGGCCCATAGCAGGAGGATTCCCACGGGCGAGTAAGGAGTACCTGAGTTGTAGTGTGCCTGATAAGAAGGCGCATTCCGCTCGCTCAAAACGACCCAGATCCCGCCAGCCAGTCTCTCCCTCACTCTCAACCCATAATGGACCCCCTCCGCCATAACATCCCCCGCGACAGAGACGACGGCGGCCACGACATTAACCAAGACATCCTCTCCCGCACTCAGCAGGACGACATGGTCTCCGCTCCCGCCGCCCCGCCGCCCTCAAATCCAACGTCCAGAGACGCCAACGTCGCAAAACGCTACCGTGCAGCGCCTGCAAAGACATTCCAATGCAGAGGCTACGGGGACTGTCACATGGTTTTCAGCAGGAGCGAGCATCTTGCTAGACACGTCAGGTACGTATTTTCCCTTCCCTCTGTCTACCGAGTTTTACCAAGGGGGCAACTCGGGAGGCGAAAAAGAGAAAAAATTAGACTCCTGCCTCCTCCTGTCTCATTGAGCTTGAGCATGCTTAACTGACTATGCTGTCTCTTCCCGACGCGTCTTTTCCAGGAAACATACTGGCGAGCGCCCTTTCACTTGTCATTGCGGCAAGCAGTTCTCGCGCCTTGACAACCTGCGCCAACATGCGCAGACAGTCCATTCCGACAAGCCGGAGGACAACGAGCGCATGATGCGCGAGCTCACCGCCCTCCACACGTCCATGGCCGCCGCCCACAAGGCTGCAACATCCCGCGGCAAGCGCTCTCAACAGTCGCTCGCAACGCCCGCGTCGGCCGCCGCCAACGCATCGCAAGCTGCCTCGCTCGGTATGGGGAGCAGCAGTGTAAACAATGGCGTAAAGGTGGAGGAGATGCAGATGCACCGCACTCTGTCTTCAGCTAACTATTACGGTCAGCAGCGCCCTGGCACTTCTGTCGGTTACGACGTCGGTCCTGACTCCTCTGGCTCTGCGCCGTCTTTCGGTCACAGAGCATCTTGGCAGCAACTCGATCATGCAGCAAATGCAAATGCACCACCTTCGTCGACCCACTCTGGAGCTCGACCCTACCATGCACAGGAACAACTCCAACTGCAGTCCGGACAGCACATCCAGCAGCAGCAGCGCGTACCGTCTTCCGCCTACGCCGCCCATCACCCCGCCGACGGCCATTCCTTTCGTGACTCCCACCAGTCCTTTCGTAACTCACAACCCAGCGCGCAGTTCCAACACCAACAACAGCAACTCCAACAACCCGGCCAGTCCTTTCTTGCCTCCCAGCCCTTTCTCCCCTCCCCCGCCGAGCTCGCATCCGGCCGCCCGTCATCATCTCGCAGTAGGCCACCCACTTCAAGCGGTCCCGACCCAGGCACAGCAGCAGCAATTTCAACATCATCAGCACCAGCAGTCCCAGCAGCATCCAATGTTCGCACCCCACTCCCGCCAATCTCTGCCGTTATCCCCCAATCCATCGCCGCACCCGGCCGGCAGCCTGCCGTTCTTCAGTTACCCCCCAGCTCAGCAGGCACAGACGCACGGCGACCGGGAACAGCACCGGCAACCTACGCATATCTCCCCCACCGGTCATCTTTCGGCAGCGGACGATCTGCAGCTCGGGGCCCTCCAGGTGGAGGGCTGGGCGCTGTCCCAGAGCTTTCCGTATACGGAGCAACAACAACAACAGAGCTGGGAGGACCTGCAGCAGCAGCACCAGGGCCAGCGTACGAGTTCGCCCGCAGCCAGCGAGAATATGCTCACGCAGCAACATACGGGTACCCACCGAGCCCGCCTGACGGGTATGGCTCGGGCGCAAACGACAGTCCCTTTTCCTTCCACCCTCCCTCGCTCGCCGACTCCGGGCCAAGCGCAGCAGCGCCAGCAACATCTCGCCTTCGCAAGCGGCCATACAGCGGCGACGACGGGTCCGAGTCCGACGATGACATCGACAGCGATGTCGACGTCAGGGATGATGCCACCACAGGCGGCGGCTCAGCGGCCCGGCCGCCACCCACACCCTCAACCGCCGCCGGGGAGCGCGGCGAGTACGACTACGGCGGGACCGGAAGCAGGCCTCAGTCTCGACGGCTCTCCGTCATGGAGCTCTGCAATGACGCCGACGCTGCAGGGTCCGCTTTTCTACCATTATCAGGCAGCTCAAGACCAGCAACGGCATCTGGCCGGGTCGAATTCGCATCCCCAAGCGCAGCAGCAGCCCTTGCAGAGTCGGCAGCAGCAGCAGCAATACCTACAGGGTCAGCAGCACCAACAGCAGCAGCACTCCCAACAGCAACAACAACAGCTTCAACAGCAGCAGCAGGGGGCGGAAGCTCGCCAGGCGGATCTCCAGTCGGGAGCCCCTTCGCATATGGCCTCGATGGGCCTGGGGGAGGACTACATACAGCGGTACGTCGCTATGGCGCAGGCGGCGGCGCAGCAGCAGGGGTTTTACCTCGCCGCTCCAGCCCCGGGCAACGCCAACAACAACAGCGCGCTTCCGCCTCCCCACGCTCACCAAGCACGCTTTCGTTCGGACGGCGAAGTCCAGCATCAGGGAGTGGGTCCGGGGGCAGCGCATCACCCTCCTACGCCCACGTCGGCGCTCACGCCGGCGACGGCTTACAGCAGTCCTCCCGCCATGACCAAGTACGAGTCTCCGTCTCTCCACGCGGGAGCACTGCAACTCCTACCGGAGTGAGGGTCTGATTATCTTCCGAGATTCTTCTGAGCTGCTGTCATTCCGGCCTGGCGCAAATACATAGCGGGCAGCTTTAGTCCCCCGCTCTGTTCGTGCCTTCGACATTTTTTGTCATTTATTTTCGACCTTCTCAAGGACTAGGTGTTAACAATTTTAGCTCCTCTCATTATCACCTTTGCCCTTCTTTTTCGTCAACCGTTGATTTGCCGGGATGGTCCGGTCGGTGCCTATCTATCTCCGCCGCAGTGTATACAGTTTGTATACAAGGCAAGCACCACGAACATCACTGCCAAACTCCGCGCACCTTTCCGATTGACGTTGCTTCTTTTCATACTTCTTTTCGATTAAGACTGTATGTTATTCTATTCGCTTGCGCAAGTTGCTTTCATTTCAGAAGTTTATTCGAGACCTTTCTTTATCGTCTTCAACTTCTTCACCCCGTCATACATGATATTTGATATTTGATTTAGTTTATTGGGTACCTATTCGTACTTTCCTCTCCTCACACGCTAATTACCGTTCTTCACTCGTTCACCCGATCAAATAACAAAGGTCTCCTTTTTTATCACTTTTTACTTTCTTATCTTTCATGTTTCTCTCACGGTTGTACATTAAGGGTCCTTTATTCTTCACCACCACGTATTCCCCCTTCTTCTCCTCGGTGTTTCGTTTCACTGGGTCTACTTTTTTCTGTTTCTCTTGTCTCTTTGTACCTGATTGTCTGTTAATTCTTCTTTTCTCGCGTTCTTTATTTTTTTTTCCTGCCCTGTTGATATATCTCATCTCGTCCATCGTCTCTCGTCTCGTCAAGTAGTGTAAGAATCTCTTTTTTGGGGCTGGTGTACTTCGTATCACTCGCTTTAGTTTTTTCTCTTTTGTTCAATATCTGTCATATCACAATGCAAATACAATAGTCAATGCAACGCATACACATACAGTAGTGATTGTGGTTTCGGTGATGTGCGAAAGTACAGCGCTCGAAGAAGATTAAACAAAACGCCTGGTCTGGAAAGTAGAGGGACAAAGATTGTCCGGATTTAACGTTTTCCATCCATATAAGCTCTATGATGATACAGGACCAGAGCGGAATCATGAGAAGGTAGGGGGAGAAAGAGTACACGCTAGTTGATGTGTTGATTTGACAGTTTGACGTGATGGGATGGAGGGACAGAGGATTGGGAGACGTGCGTGGCATTTGTTTTGTCCATTGATGCTTGTAAGGTACGGAACGGTGTTGGATGGAAGAAGTATGTGTAGGTCAGGCGTGTAAACTTTCAAACAATCGGACAGTCCAAGTTTAATTTTTATTTTATTATTTTATTAATTACTTTGCAATTCAGGTCCTCCAAGCAAGATATCTCAGCATCAGTTCAATTTGCTTGATGAGCAGACAGAAGTGTTTATTCTTGCTAATTACAAACTTTATTTAGATAGCTAGATTGTATATATTATACTATATAGTAGTAGGTAATACTATTTCTATGTTTATGGGATAGGCTATATGGATGTTAGGTGGATAGTAAATACCATTGATGACTTCCGAGCAGGTAATATCATAGTAATATGAAGAATAAGGAAGATTATCGATACCAGTTTTTGGTGTCCTTGTTTCCTTTTAAGCAAAAAGGAGGAAACTTAACTGTTAACACTGGAAGGTGGAATGAATACTGTAGTTCCGAGCATTCAAGTATGATTGAGAATGGACTATTGGTAATTACTATATAATGCCTCTGTTCCATTCATCAGAAAAATGTAAGCCGGAAAGGGATATAAACTTGTCAAAATGAGCGAGAACAGGAAGGCAGAGACGGAAAGAAAGAGGTTGCGAAAAGGAGGAAGCTAAAGTGTTAACGCTGGGTGGAATGGAATCATGGATGATGTAGTTCCGAGCACTGAAGTAGTGAGGATGAATTATCGCGGTAATAGGTATGCGATGCCTCTGTCTCCTAGATCAGAAAAATGCATGTCGGAAAGGGGAATAACCTTATCAAAAGGGAGGAAGAGGTTGCGACAAGGAGAAAGCTAAGTGTTGACGCTGGTAGGTGGAATGGATAGTGTAGTTCTGGGTGTTTGTTTCACAAGTAGCGAGAATGGATTATTGGAAATAATTCTGTTTATACATTGTTTAACAGCTCATACACCAGGAGCAAGCAATCCAGAAAGGGAGATAACCTTATCAAAAGGGAGGAAGAAAAGGATGGCAAAGATGCATATGAGAAGTGAGAGTTCTTGATTACCACAAACTTCTTACAGGCGCTGGAGATCCGCCGGTCCTCCCCATAACTTTTCAGTATTAAGATTCTAGCAAAACCATTTGCTGTAGTAATGATCAATAGCAAAATTTCTTCTACAGACGCTGAACATGCCGAGCCTTTATCTGTTAACAGTGCCGTGCAGTGCCGTCTCCTCTGCGGCTCCGATGCCGACACTTCGTCCCCCGCGACTAACAGACTCCGAGGCGCCACTTTTCATGTAAGTACAGCCACGTTTTCATGGCACACTATGGTGACAGGAAGAGTGTAAGATACCACAGATACATTGCACTCTTGGCACCGGAGTAACCAGCCTTCTCGGTTCCGGCGTCACAAAGTGTAATGTTAATACACAGCCTTAAAAACATATAACACGGGGAGCTCGGAGTTGCTAAACTTGTCCGAACAGTGTGTAATATGTTTTGACGGAAAAAGAAACGGATTTCTTATAAAGCAGGATTGCTTGGTGGAGCGGAACGCATGGCCTCGGATGATAGATCGGCATCGGTCCATGGTCCATACATCTCGGCCTCGGAGTCGGATGTTGCCGTCGTTGGCGGTCCGCTCGGCTTATTCTGTTTGCGCGTATTTGGTTGTGTGTAGTTTTTCCTCTAGTGTTCCGACAGAGAGAAGGTACGAGTGATTGGCGCAAAGCGCTTCAAAAGCGTCTGTGAAGCATTGTTTTCTTTTGTCTTTGAAAGTCGCGGAGACCCGGGTACTCCGTAAGGATGTGCGCTCACATCATAAGCCACATAGACAAGTGCACCCTGACCAGAGTACGTTTGTTTAGGAAATGAGGAAACGCCAGAATGATGGTGGCACCAGGATAAACGCTACTCCTTGGACGCATGATCCTGGTTGTCGACTCAACGCGGAAATGAATCGAGCTCCTGCCTCGATGGTCGGATAGAGCCTCGGAGGTAGTATGCCACTGGATCTCGGAGTAGGAAGAGAAGGATGATGTGTAGCTTTGCTCTCTCGTCTTCAGCCGCTCCGTTTGGTACATTCACGAGAACCCGGTGCTGGATATGATTTCCGACGGACGGAGGAGGATCAACATCACCACCATTCATCTGACATCAGTACAATTGAATACGTGCGCGCGTTCCTGATCAACGGAGGCGGATAATTGCGCAGATGTTGACTTGAGCGCACGTACGTACGTGGGTAGAACAAGTGCAGAAATTTAAAATTAAAGAGTGTCATTAATCATTGTTCTTTGTAAACTTCTGGTCCTATCACTGCCGTAAAGGCTCGACGCACCTATTTTTATTTTCTTATTGACAAGGACCGAGAATACCTCTCCGCATCAATATTTATAGCGAGGCCACCAATGAAAATCCTTTGAGTTGCGGGCGACCATATGCTCACCCAGTCATGTTGTTTCGTCTTCGTAAACTTTCTCTAAAATTACGAGAAACTGATAAGCTGCGGAGAAACTGTATTCTATGCTGCTACTTACGCTTGAGCTTATTGCTACGTGCAGAAAGAAAAGTAGGGAATACAAAGAATAAGCTGTCCGAGGATGCCGAACGCATGCATGCATTGGCAGCATTGATATCGTTATTCATTAACTCTATTTTCTTATTTGCTCCGAGACCGTCACGTTCCGGATCAATGGTCAGTTGAAACGCAAGCTCTGTACATAGCATTCCGTCTATGCTATAAGTTCCCTGTGAGTAAACCAACCATGAATGGAAAGTAGAGTAGACTTATCTTGGGGCTTTGCATTAGCATGACTGACGTGGTCCACGTGTAAATAGGTGACTCGATTGGATAGAATGCGCAAGGGCAAATCGATTAACACCCTTGTGACAAGAACGAATCAGATACATCTGCCTAGCGGATCAATAGCCAGTTAAGTGGAGATGGGGATCAACTAAATTCCTGCCTTCATGTCTCCGAGTGTGACCATATTTCCTGAATGGTCAGCATACTTTGCTGCAAGCACTCCGATGATCCCTGCTACATGGCTCTGGTTAAGGCTTCGGAACTCCTGCCGCGGAGGCGAACGCCAATACTTGCTAATGGGGAAAAGCTCGAAAGCGTCCGGATCGTCCATGAAGCAGGTAGTATTGACTCCTATGCTTCGCAAAGTCGGGCCACATCCAAGCAGTAGTTGTTCACCTTATTAGCATATTTATAGACGCCCACGTCATGCATCATACTCGAGCTGATCTCACTGCACGTGCGACATTAAGGGCATTTTTGTGTCGACTCGTGAAGCACGACAATGAAGCAGGCGCACGGACTGACCTGATTTGCATGCGTGGAATGAAGTCAACAATAATGAATGAAAGAGACAGACAGATCTGGGCATATCCTAGGTCTTGCTTCTCAGGGAATCCTCGGAGGTGTGGGAAAAAGCGTTGCTTACGCAGCATTGTTACTTCGCAAGTAGTGAACCTCTAGTCGCCTCCGCCTAGCCATTTGCATTCCATTTCTCAGAGACGGCGGAATTTACCAGACGCTATTGCCCCGTCACCTAAGAGATCAGCAAAGAGAACAAAGAGAACATCAAGGATCTCCATTGTCGAGCGTCGTACGACCGCTTGCCTCCCGCCTCGACCACACCAAGTTTCTCACTCTAAATACGCCGGATTTCTCGGAAACAACTATAGCCAGGACTCATCCTTTTTGGCTTCAAATGTCCAGATCTGCAAGGTATCGACGAGCAGTGAAGACGCGTCTTGTAGTAGTCGTGGCAGCTTACCTTTGCCATGGATCCACTTCGGTTCACGTTTGTCGACTGGAAGGTACATGTTTTGTAGTCGGATAAATTCGGCTTTGTTTAAACCCGTAAGGCTAGAATAACGAACGTGTTTAGGCTGCATTGTAACCTCAAAAGGTATACAGCACCTCCAGACTATGTACCCAAAAGTTCAATTGCCCTCTTCTAGCCGGCACAAATGTGTGCCGGACCTCGGAAACTATGAGCCAAAAGCACGCATCTCTCCCGAGATCTGCAGCACACTTAATATTAATGTCAATCAAGATCCAGAGCGGGTGTAAGCTATTCATTATAGCGGCTGTCGCCGCGGACGAAGAGGAAGCACTCCTCTTCAGCAGGACTAAGAGTGTCAGTGTGAAAGAATGATTAGGAGGTAGGGATCTACGGTGGACCAATTCAACAACTTACCTGTTACAATTCAGAAGAACGGGAGGATATCCTTCGTTTAGAATTAGGACGTATCTGTCAATGACAAGACTGCAAATGAAAGCCGAAATAGGAATGTCACAACAGTCTTGATGGCCACGACTTAGTCTCAAGAACTCGAAGGAGTGGGAGGCTATACATTTATAGAATAAGGACATAGCCGTCAGTGACAAGACACCGTCAATGAAAGGCGAAATAGGCTTGTCAAGACAAACTTGGTGGCACGAAGCAGGCCGGTCCGACCGGCTAATTGCACGTATAACGACAGTTTCGTCTCGCTTTCGGAACGCTCTCCTAAAACGCGTGTGAAGGAGTGACTGCTGCAGCGTGCGGCCGGTCCTTTAGTGTACGCCGTACTCCATTTGCCGACGCAAAGAACCTGGATCCCATTTCTCGGGAAACGGCATAAAAGGATGAACTTTCCTTTAACGTGCCGGGTGAAGTTTACGTATATCGGCGCTTGTAAGTAGTTCCGCGCTCGTTCGGCGCTCGAACAGAAACAAGTTTCGTGTACCACATTCGTGTCCTTGTACACGAATGTCACTCACCTTGTAATACTCCGTCAACAAGGGTGGCTTCGTTATTGGTCTACCACGTGCCGTGTACACCAATGAACGCACAATCGCAATTTCAATTTAAAATTTACTATAACAATGCGAAATTCAAATGAAGGTTAATAGCCTTAAACACTCAACGGATCCTATGGACCACTAATAACCGCAATAAGCCGAACTGCGAAGGGAACCTAAGAGAGGGAACTTTGATGATCAAGGGCCCCCTCGAAGCGATTAAGGAGTAGTGAGGACTTACAGGACCATATGACCTTGTTTGTGCGCTTGAAGAGAGGCTCGCGGGAGAAAACGAAGCCGTCCATAAGTCAGGTAGGTGCAAAGGAAGAAACACCGGACAAAACGCATCTAGATTCTTAGTTGAGAACACGAGCACGTCACTGATAGGACATTTCGCACTGAAAAGTGATAGGATAAACCAAGAGACAACTCCACGATTAATGCAGCAGGCAAGCCACTCTTGTGCTTCTACGAGCCGAAGTTGAATTATTCCGTGAAGTGAGCCTAACTGGCGGTTCACCCTTCAACGAAGCTATGATCCACCCATGGTTTATCCTCATCTGTGAGACTTTCGATCCATTCCGAGCAACAAAAGTTGACCACAGGGAAAATTCCGCACTTGTAGGACAGTCTGAGAGTCGAAGACAAGAAGACCAGCCTTGTGTCTGGCAAGAGGCGAAGTACGGAGTGCATGTGGCAAAAAAGTGTAAAGAAAGCGGATAAGTTCGGAGTCTCTAGGACTACTATTAGCACCCCTTAATAGAGTCAACCTATATCCAGGTACTCCCGAGGTGATTGAGCACGGCGTTCTAGAGGATCGTCGTCGTAATAAACAAGGAGGAGAACGAGTTGGCCGGTAAGTGACAGGAGAACTTCGGAGACAATAAGAATCCCTTCACTAGTCGGTCCCAAACCTTGCGCTCCTAAGGCGTAAGTTAGCCGTCATTCATACTGCACCAAGAAGCCAACGCCACGACGCTAGCAAATGGAAGAACTCCTGGGTCTGTCACGACATGAATAAATCCTGCGAAAAAAGAGTGACAAAACCTCTAGTGACAATTTGATCCTACACAAAAGTCACAGGAGGTAAGGGGGCCAGCACATTACAAACCAACCCAACGAACAAGCATGGAACGCGAAGACACTTCTTATGATGTCCAATACCAAAGCATAAGAATTACGGATGAAGAAGAATGTTCAAAAGGCGGGATACTGGTAAAGGTTCTGCGCTATACGGGATGTACCATATCGTTCACACCTCCACGTATAGGATTACGCAGCGATGAGCAACAGCACAGCGCGAGAAAGTTCCATGGCAGAATGGGAACGAAACAAAGAGGAATAAATCCACAAAACAGGGTAATGATGAACAGGGCGGCGACGGAATGGCAGACACGTGAAAAATAAACGATGGTAGGAGAATACACGACAGCGTCGCATGGTAGCGACAGTTCCTTCAACGTAAGCAGGATTGGATGCTCAACGAAGGACGGTTATAAGTTTTGCTGAGATAATGGAGGGAAGGCTTCAAAAAGTACAGTCAACGTCCAAATAAAGAGCGACGCAGTTGGTGATGAATAGACAAGAATAAAATACCATCAGCGTAAAAGGAACATGGCATAAAGCGAAATAAATAGATAGGGGTGGCATATTTATTATTCATTTGCAACCTGTGAAATGGTTAGCAATTACATGGTATACACATTCAAATGCTCATTCACCTTGAGCGTCCTCCCGGCCCGTCCATAGTCTTCTTCGTCGCGGATACTCATTCGACTTTCATCATGAGAAGGCGAATTCCGCCCAGCGGGAACATAACTATCGACTCCGTACGCATCTTCGTCCGAGCCTCCATCACGCGCAAATGGATTAGGAAGCGGATCAGTGGCAGGAGCAGCAGGAACAGCAGGTGGAACAGCCGGTGCACCCGTCTGCGGCTGATACTGGTGTTCATCAGGGCGGAAGTCTGGCTGGTAGTGCGCAGCGTACGACTCCTGTGTCGTACCACCGCTCGTACCAGTGGCAATGCTCTTGCTGTTGTCCGGTGACAACGTGCGTTGCGTGCCCTGTGAATGCTTCCGATCCAGCGAAGATTGCTGTGTATTCTGGGAATGAGCATGGTTCGCTGCTGCTGCGGCACCAGCTCCGACGCCGGCACCAATTCCAGCCGCTTCAAGGAGGTCATTACCGTTACGGCTTCCTTGACGCTTAATACCGTAACTACCTGCAGTGTATGGGTCGTACGGATCACTCGGGAATCCGCCAAGTGGACCAGCAAACGCGTTATATGGCGCCGCATGACTTGCAGCAGAACGCGTCGAAGACTGGTTCACGCCAAAGCCTGCAATATTCGCATTTCCGACATCAGCATAGTCTCCGTTTGGATTGGTATTTCGCCTTGCTAAAGACCGGCTGGCACCAATACCCGCGGCTCCCGCACTGACGCCTGTTCCCATAGCTGCTGTAGCCCCACCGTAGGACGGGTATCCACCATTAAACTCGCTCATATTATAACTTTCACCGGTATGGGTCAGCGGAGCCTGAGATAATGTACCGTGACTCTCGGGGTCAGAGTATGCGCTATAGTTTCCACCACCAGGCGCAGGATCGTCGTAGTCATCAAAGGGATAACGAGGCGACGCACTTGCCTCTGCTGCTGCCGCTGCCACTTCATCGTCGAACTTCTTTGCACGACGACGACGTATAGCATTTGTAGCAAGCACGACAATAAGGACCGCAACCACAAGCCCAACGACTGTGAAAACACCAGCCACAGCACCTTTATTGTCAAAGAAACTGGCAAAATACCGTCAGACGCGTAGGCAAGATGAAAGAGTGCTTTGACATACGACTTCCCACCGGAACTGGAGTCGGATACAGCCGAACGAGTCGCCGAAGGAGTTGAAGTATCGACAACGACAACCGTTGTTGTTCCTCCATCACTGCCTGTTGAAATTCTAGTTGTAAAGCTGGTCGACGAGCTGGTCGAAGAGCTTGAGGTAGTGGATGAGCTGGTAGTGCTGCTTGTACTGGATGTGGTATCAGTACTGCTCGTAGACGTCGTCGATGATGTTGTCGTCGATGAAGTGGTTGTTGTCGGCGGTGTGGTTGTCGATGAGGTGGACGAAGTCGTCGTGGACGTCGTCGTTGTACTCGAGCTATTTGAAGTCGGAAGCGGAGGATCATGTTTGTCAGATAGCGGGGTTAATACAGAAATCCCCACAGAAACATCCAGTAGTGGTGGAACATTTTGCTCAGCTATTGGCATGGTAGATTACAAGGAAAGGGATATTAGCACTCACGTTGGAGGACCTATTGGTGGTAGTAGAGTCGGGGTAGCTACAACAGATCATCAGTATACTGGTCTGCATCTTAGTCTGTTCATCATCCGCCCGCAGCCCCTGCAAAATTGGTATTCCCTTCTAACTTTCTTCTTAACAACTATCGAGTCCAATATTTACGGCACCAATGATCATGAAAAAGCAGTGTTCCCGACATCGTGCATGCCCGCTCTAACCGAGAAAAGTGAATATACTCACAAGTAGACGTATCGGCCATCTTATACGGATTTACACGGATCAAAGATCGACACTTTTTACAGTTCTTGAAGCACAGGGGGTGGTTAATGGCCCATACGACGTGGATTGAAGGAGCGGACGATGGTGGATGGCGGTGAAGACCAGCAGAGGTGGAGAACAAAGAGGGGGATGAGCACGAGAAACTTGCGCGAAGACGACCTGAGAAAGTCGGGGAATCAATCAGCTGAATAAGCACTTTATTCCCTTTCCAGGCGACTCCGATTTTGCGCGTCCTCGCTCGGCAAATTCCACGCGAGCCTTCTTGCTTGCAGACAGGAAAGACGAAAAACCGGGTGCTTGTCGCCGTTTGCTGTTCAGACCCTTGTAGCGCTGTCAAGTTTCCTGTCTCCTAACAAATGCGACTCCTGACTGTGCTGGCAGACTTGCAGCTCGAAATGGCATTGTCTATTTGTGGGTCCTACGGCACTAATTCATTGATTCCCGTCGCGTAAACGTGTTTCCGGTGCGGGAGCCGTGCGTCTCAGAAGCTCTCGTTTTCCCCATCTTCGTTGTGTATACGCGTTCGCATCCGTGATCCTACGGTGTGGATATCATCGAACGTTCTGATAGTCCACCAGGAGAAGAATCTGTTACAAAGCAGACGTGATTACTTGCCTGCTTTCCCGTAAACTTTGATGCTCCGGATGTAGGAGGATATATACAGACTTCGTAGGGTGAAGAAATTGCAACCTCCGGAAAAAAATCAATACTGTATGACTGCTTAATAGCTTTTTAGGTGATGTTCCAGTCTACTATTGGAAGAGCACAGTCAGCCACTAATAAGATACGATACAGCTTGATCTTTGTGAACAATGCACGTCCACGACAAAAGAAGCTGCCGATCGAATTATTCAGCGCTTCCGTTACATCCTTCCCAGCACTATCAACTCGACTCTCGAAATGACTCCTCTCTGTTCTGGCGGGCTTGCATCTTGGGGAACATATACTATTGGATCCGAAAGGGCTGTACTATTGGCTGTTGTCACACGATCGTGCTTCCAGGACAGAAACCATGCGTTTCAGAAGCTCTTGCTTTCTCTGTGATTGCGTGTATACACTTGTCACCTCTATGACTAATAATGCGAGTATCCATGAAATAATAATCGAACAGCCGAGAGACGCTCTCAGCTTCAAATTGGGCCAGCATTTTGTAAGAATTGGGGTATCAAACCCCAGATTGAGTTTCGTTGTACTCCTGGCTACTCGGCTTATGTGCTATGTTCTCAGCTGTTCCGAGCGATTAGGGTAAAGAATCATGTGCTGGCTTCCTTGTTATCTATTGCTAGCAATTAAACTTCCTGATCTCCTAAAGTTCTCACCGATAGTAGGGATTTTACTGGCCAGTTCGGTAGTGCTCATTGCGTGCCGGATAAGAGTTGCGTAGAAGTGCATAGCTACACATCGGTTTAGGTAAGATATTGTTTAATCTGCCAGTACTACCATCAGATTGAGAGGACTGTGATGTATCAGATAAATACACGAACGAATCGCTTTTAAGTCTGTTAGTGGCGATATGGAGCAAGTCGCCACCCCCCCCCCCGGCATCCACGTCCCTGTAAGTGACGCACCCTCTTGTTGAAATAGTATTCAGTTTACTGAGTAATTGGTGTGATCCAGCTTGCAGTTTAGCAACCTAGAAAGACAGGTTTGTATTGGATATACTATTTTGACCCCCCTGTGCCTTAATCTGACATATTTTGACACTCTTTAGCAGGTGTGAATCTGCCGATGGACATGTTGATGGCTCAACCAGATGTTGCTGATCCTAAGCATACTAGCACCACAGTCATTTATGGTGCAAAGTACCAGTTTGGGCTACATGCTAGACAAGCTGTGGAAGCTTCGGCTGGTGCAGGTGGTGCTTGTAATGAAGACCTTCCAAGTGGTGCTACTGTCTCTACTGAGTGTGAAACAAAGAAACCACTTGCCAACGCCTTTTCAGTTTCTGCAGATTCACATCATGATCCTGTTACCCTAGACACCTCAAATAGGACAACCATCACAACCTCACCCTTGCCTAGCGCATCCCTTATCACACCTAGTGTGGTTTTCGACCCACCACCAGCAATTTCTCCTACACTAATTACGACTCCTGCTGTATCTGTTACAGTGTTTGTCACATCTCCCAATAGCCACTTGGAGCCTTTGCCAGACCTCCGAGCCAGTTCAACGTCAAATACCATCTCATCTATAACTGACGCCAATGGACCTCCCTCAACCACACACTTTAATGCTGCTTCATCAGTAATATCTTCTGCAACAAAGAATGTTGCTTTCTCAACAATCACAACAAGTTTGTCTTCTGGTATTTCTACAGGAACATCTTCGGGTTCAAAGTAAATGACTCTCTTTTGATATGAATACAGTTAATGCATTGACTAACGTTGGTTCTTTGCAGTTCAAGCTTACATCCAGTACTGAGCAAAGGAGAAACACTCGGAATCTTCGTAGGCGTCGGATTTGCGATCGTCATCGCTGCAATATCTGCACTTTGCGTATTTAGGCGTGTCCGAGCCTCCAAGTCGAACACATCCCCGCCTTTGAGCAATCCTATTATTGACGACACGCACACTATACGCTCTCGTAATGCTGGGTCAATTGATCCGTACCGCATCGAGGAGTATCTTCGAACTTCTTGGCACGAGGACGTTGCAACGCTTCGGAAGTTCAATATGAACGGACCGTAATTTCCTTGAATGCATACAGGCCAACTTTCTGAAGGTTATTGGTGTGGGTCAATGATACTATAGGTATTGGTAATGATCTTGAATATATGTATTAGACATGTTATGTAATCGCGTTTTCGATCAAATTTCTTATGCTGCGGAATATCTTGTCCATGACGACAAGCTATGAATAATGAATCCATTGACTCACTAGCTACTCTTCGCACATATCAAACCAAACTGAAAGGAGAACCCACAAGTGTTCTTCTACTGCTTATCTTCCAGGATCTATGCTATTTGGAGCGGCGTTGAGTATCAGAATTTTGTGGAAAATACAAGACCAACTGGAGGAGAGGCTTTTGGAATTGGGTCAACCCTTGTGCTTCCCGACGAGCTCATTAGCGATTCATCAGTATTCTCTTTTGGCTCAATACATTCCTGCACCTGCAGAGCGAGGACTGCTTGATGTTAGTGATGGCTTGTTGCAAAGTGGATTGACCCGGGCCATTTCTGGTATTGCATCAGCAGTATATCACATTGTCGTGATTGCTTCGTCGCCTTTTGCTATTTCTGATCGGGTCAATACAAAATAGGTGTAATTGGTGAGTAGTTTAGTATCACATTTGGAGAGAGCATCTTCTAAGAATTGGCTCTATCTAGATGATGAGAACTTCCGGCGTCCAAACATCATGCGATGACTACTATTTAAGCACTGGAACGTCTGTCATGTCAAGCGAATTCCCTATCTTCGCAGCGTCATTGTACAATATCATCTTAGCACGCCGAATAGGGCACGTCCTTAACAAAGATAACCATCCTTCCGACTCGTTAATTGACGGTCCGATAACTAGGTTCGTAATAGGCACCATTGGTCAGTCGTAGCTGAGTTCTGACCATTTCCTTTCATTTTGTCGAAAATCATCCTTAGCAAGCCCAGAGTAGCTTATGGAGCCCGTGCAGAAAAGCCGTACCAACTGCAAAGAAGACCTTATCAATCACATCCCAGGATCATGCGAAGCGAGCGACATACATCATACTCTCTTGGAAATGGAGAGTAATGAAATTGATTCGCTTTATCGCCGAGATCGCCGAGATGTCGTAAATGCTCAACCTGGACAAACTGTCGATGCGAACCCAACCAGGACAGTCATCATTCAAGATGATCAAACGAAAATTGAGCTACCCGATGAGACTATCGTCGAGCAGCCAGGTCAGACCATTGTCGAGGGAGACGGTACTCCGACAACTGAAATTGCGACATCACCATCAAACGACTCTTCATCCAGTTCAAGTCTCCCCACCTCGTCAACTTCGTCTTCCACACTCTCGATTCCCTTGACTACTGGAACCGATATCCCGACACCCGGCACGAATCCAACATCGCTGGATCCTACCGCAACAAGCGATGAACTACCCTCTAGCCTATCCAATCACTCTACCAGCACCTCGACGGTTACTATGCCACAGTCAAAGTTAGTAAATTTCCTTTATAATGGCGGATGCATTGTATTGACTCGGATCTTCCAAGTACACGTCCCTCGCTAAGTAGAGGAGCAATAGCTGGTATCTTCCTGGGTGTTGGATTGACAATTGCCATTGTGTCTATATTTGCTTTTGCCATTTACCGACGAGTCCGAAAGTCGAACTCCAGATTATCTGGTGTAGCAAGTGATTCCACGAGGAGCAGGGCCCGGCGCAATGGGTCTGGTAGAACGGTATCCATCGAGCCGTACCACATTAGGGAGTTATCTCGAACATCATGGGATGAAGATACTGCTACGTTGCGGAAGGTCAACTTGTCTGACATGTGAATTTTGAGATGATGGGTAACACATCACAACTCAGTTTCCGGAATCCGCCTCTATTCTTATTCATGTCTGCTTTATTCCTCAATTGTGTGGTTCGTTTGGTGATACATGTGCTGGCTGCCATTTTACACCGTAGATCAACCTCTAGCTTTTTTGCACTTCCTTGTCTTCTTTCTTGGGACCATCCTACTTCCGGGCTCTCGTTTTATCAAACCTGCTCAAATACGTATAAATACGCAAGCTTCTTCAGCTCTCTTACGCTCTCGTCATCTGCGCGAACAACCTTCTCGTCATTGAACAGCACCCAGCCTTCCTTCTCTGTTTTAATATGCGCAACGTAGTGCCCTGAATGCACGGAGGGACCTTTATGCGAGATGAAGGCCTTGAGACGGTACCTTGCCGGAAGCGTCGCAGAGCCACCAGGGTGTTTTGGTTCGCTAGTTGTGGGAGCTGGTGCACTCAAGTCCTCACCCATGTCGTCGGGGTGACTGAAAAGCCAATCGACAGCGCGCTCAGAGTTTCCGCCCTATAAAACGTAGGTTGTGTTCAACGACTGAACGGCTAAAGTGGAGAATATTTCGTACAGTCTCACGAAGCGCTTTACTAGCCTGCCCAGGTGTGAAGCCCATATCAACGAGCATGCCAATTTGTTCCGAAGACGGTTCAGGTACGCTTGGAGCTGCGCCTCCCGCAGTCGGCAGTGGATCATCAATATCTGTTACAGCTGAGTTAGCTGTATGCGATTAAAGACTTTTATGCAAACCGACCAGGATCCTCCATGTGAGCAAATAACCATTCCATGGCCGCCTCTGCGTCACCATTTCCTGTTGCAAGGAGCGCCTTTTTGCAGCGTATCTGTGGGAAGCCCATGCCCTCTAACTGAGCGAGAGCTGCCTCGTTGAAGCTGGGCTCTACTGACGCTGCAAGGGAGCTTGGTTGTCAAAAGATCTAACGAAAGCACGCGAATGGCTGCCGTACCAGTTGATTCCTCTGGGAGCTCTGTCTCCCCTCGCTGTAGCCCTTGACTTAAGTAGGAGTCCAAGAGCAGCTCGTCATCAGCCGGTAAAATGAGTGGGATATCTATCATTTTGTTAATGCAAAGCATAAGAAGTATAGAACGATGGAAGTACTGACCAAGTTTTGCTGGAACCCAGTTGACAATCTGGAATTTCTTCGCATGGACGGCGAGTACCTTGGGAAAAGTTGAAAAGCGAGACCTCCTAAATAAAGTCGCATTACGATCTGTTATGGTAGGAGGGCAAAGAACCGGCTAACCTCATTGCAAGAACCTTCTTGTTGCAGCCTGGACACTGATACTCCAAGGCTTCATCCGCAGTCAATGCCTCCAACGATTCTGCTATCTGTACATCTTCGTAAACTGCCTTTCCTTCCGTATCCTTTCCCTTCTCGCGTGCAGGCACCGGTACGCTCAGCGTGTCATGGCTGTCTACTCGGTACCTTACTCGCATACATTCACTGCACTGCAATCGCTGTTCCATACCAAATCTGAACGCCTCAGTTGGCTCGTCCTCTTGTTTGGCCCCACGCTTCTTTGCATTCTGACGAAGGACTGTGAGCAAATGCGTAAAGAACTCCTCGGCATCCTGTTGCCGCATCGTTGCAAACTCAACATGACCCTTTCCAATGAGCGCCTTGAATGTGGCAGGACTTATACCCTCCTGGAAGATTGGAGCTGGCGAATCGTGTGCGAATGGATTATCCGATGGCTTTGTTTGTGGTTTAGAATAACGACCCGATAGCAATCCGTCGGCAAGTTTGTGCATTTGACATTCCAAGCACGTTGCGGGAAGGAGTTCTGAGCATGTTTGCCAGTGCGAAGGTGCAGAGGGAAGATATCGAGTTTGAAAAGCTGGAAGTGAGAAGAGGGACTGGATTACAGAAGCCATGTAACAGCTTCAATGGAAATGAGAATTTGCTTCAAGAGTAAAGGTGGCCCTCACCTGTTACCAAGATTCTTGAGTCCAGTCAATCCCGGCCCGAATACGGGGTCAAGTGCTTTTCCAGATTCGTCTGTCAGACTGAAGTCGAATTTGAGATTGTGCTCAATTTGCTATAATTCAGACCCATTAGACAGTACTATTAGATTTGCGATCCGTACGAACCAATTCGGTCATAGACTTTTCCGTTTTTGTTTGTGTGCTTACATTGATGCCAAATGTATGCAAGTGAGCGGCAAGATCCAGGTCTAATCGTGCATCGTTACACTCGTAACAGTAAATATCTGACAGACGCAGATGATGAGGTACCGAACTACTGAAGCAACATAACAACGAACCTGCACTTCCTTCTGGAGTGATTGTGCCGAGCTTAACGCTTACTGGATGGCGAGTTTCTTGGTAGTGAGCTAGTCCATGCCCATTTCCCCCTAAACCGCCATACTGTTGCCTGCCACACCCAAGGGACCCACAGATAAGACAAAGCCATAGATTTTCTTTCAGGTGACATTTTTGGCAATGTGCGAGACCGGACTCTGGTATAGGTCCTGTTGCTGCCTGTTCGAGCATCAATGTGTGCTCACATGCTACAATCTCTTCTTCCCAAGCCTGAACCTCCGACTGACGAGCAGAAGACATTGAAGTCATAATGTCGCGTACTAATTCCTTCACTTTCGGCTCTTCAGCAAGCTGAGGTAATTCACGGCCCGACTCGCTTTCGCAACTCCAGCACTTCAGCGTAGTGAAGTGATCGAATTTATCTTCTTCACGCTGTTCTACGATTGCGAGCTTCGTCATCTTTGCTGGGGGCTCTTCATTTCCCACCTGAGCAGATTGTTAGAATAATCACGTCTATTGTATCGGATAAGATGAAAACGCACCCGTTGGGGACTTATAGGTTTTGGCCTGCGCTTTATGTTCAGAGCAAAGGTATGACCCGTCTTCTCGGCATGAGTACGTGCATGATGGCGTCCCGAATCAAGACAACCTCCGTTGAAGCATGAGAGACAGACGTCAATGCCCAAACCGCTATCCTACATCACTGCATGAGTGTGGCGCATTTAGAACGGGATCACTTCCCACACCTGACTGTCAAAGCATTGTGTACATTCTTCACGATGGACAGACTGGGATAGTTTGGGAGAAACCAGCCCAGAAAGACGTGCCAGATGGGAGCAAGCCGCAGCCATCAATGCTCTACTGGGATTACAGATGTTGGAAGATGAGGGAAGTGTTGTTTCTTTGAGACTTTGATTAATGATTTGGGGCCACGCGTTCGTCACGTGTGGAGCGTGTCGCGACGCGCAGAAAATCCGAGATGACTCTGAGTCTGATGAGTGCACTGGGAACACGACGGTGCACTTTATTTGGAGAACGAACGGATCTTTTTTCTTTGTCAGAAACAGGCATCATAACGCATATATAGCAAGTGAACGGGGTCGAAAAAGGGAAGAGCGTCAGTATTCTCTTATCAGGCCCAGAAGTTGTTTTGTTGGGAGATCTCCCTTTTTAGTATCTATACTCAATGGATATCAATCATCCCAGAAGCAGACTCATTTGATTGTGCTTTGCCCACTTTCCCATGACTATTCAGTGAAAGGACGATGTGTGGCCTACGTTGAGCTACAAGCAGAGTACATAGGAAGAAAGCCACAATTGAGTGTATTGACGCAGAGCAGTCGTAGCTAAATCGAGTTATAATCAAAATAAATTGTCGTTATATTCATAAATTCATGTAACAAATACTACAGCCTAGTAAAAAAGTAACTTGTCAATCAGAAGCAATGCGTAGAATGTGACTCAATAGATCATTCTGCAGCAGGATCTTCGGCATTCTCAGTTTCCTCAGCTTTGTCACTACCCCCGTTTGCTTCCTTTTCCTCCTTAGCATCCTCATCCGCGTCTCCCTTGGCGTTCTTGCTACCAAGGACGGTCGCATTAATCCTATTATTAATTTTAATCCTTAGCATTCATTACATCGAGTGGAAGGAACAAAGCAACGCACGAAATCATGACTTGAACCTTTTCACCCTCTCCACCATCTGGATTCGGAATTTCGATCGCGACCCGCTTGCTGCCTTTCCAGCCGTAACTGCCCGTGCTAAACTCGGTCGGAACCAGTGTAGCTGAGCCTATCGCACCCGGGTCAGCAGACGTTGTAGGAACTGTCTCGTCATCAGCTGGTATAGCTGGTGGAGTGTGCGTGAAGTTGACGTGCAATGGAAGGGCTTTTGCCTTGAAGGCTGATAGTGCGAGAGATACCTGGTTCAAATGGAAATTAGATTTCTCAAGTGAGCTCGAAACTCGATATGCTTGCCTTCACACCCTTCTTTCCTCCTTTTGATGCACCCTTGTTGGTTTTTGTTGACTTGACATCACCGCCTGTCTTGGCGTTTTTCGATGCCCGTGTCTCTTTTGGTTCAGCTTCAGGAGCGCTGCGTTTAGTTCCTATGCAGGCGTCGGTAATTTATATAACAGACGAAAGCAGATCGAGTGAATGTGTGACATACCAGCCATGGTTGTGGTTCGTATCAAAGCGAGAGAGGAGTAGCAGGGAGGTATTCAAGTTCATTTTATACAAGAACGCGGTTGGTGCGGCTAAGCACTGAATTGTGGCCGTCGCAGTTGACAACGGTACAATATTCTCACGCGATAGGCCGCATCCGCACGTGTCCAACTTCGATCGAAAAGCAGATAAACGCATTCTTTATCTAATCATTAATACAAAGTATTTCCATAGACTGACAGCTGGATTTACAACATAACAGAATCTATCTAACAGATGGTGATAGGGAGACCGTCTTGGTGACAATATATATAATGTGCCCCCTTAGTTCTGATGCCATTCTAGACTTTGCAGTCTGTGTTCATTCTTCTCAGTAACGCCTGCCCGCGCATGCAGGGCAAACTGAGTCAATTTGTGGACCTGTTAAACCGCATGGGAACTTAAGGTCGAAGATCATTGAAATAGCATGTGATCTGACACTCACTGTACTGCTCTGGATATTGACGACTGTACGTGATAACCTGGCTTTAGAACCCAATAAAGATGACTAGGAAAAGTTACTCACTATTGCCAACATGTTCGCTGACAGTTGGGCGGGAGGCAGTCGATAGGATGGTTTGGGCTAAACTTGCACCTATGGCTCACGCAATAGATCTTTACAGCACGTAAGATGGATTTTAGTATGCTGCATGCGAAGCATCTCTCACCATGTCATCAGGCTGCATAAATAAATATCAGTATGTCAAATTCGGGACGGGTAAAGCGCTTGGATCTCAAGGTCACGCACAAGAGCGATTGAATGGCCGCAACGTTTGTAGAAGTTGGTAACTCTGCAGGTAATTTCATCAGGCAAACTGACGACGTAGAAGACGAGCTAGCAACCTTCTCCAGTGGCACATATTGTGGTTCGTGTACTTGCTGGATAGATAGACAAGACTGGATATCAGTTAAGAGTACAGAAGGAGGTCGTTTGTTGTCTTTCGTCCTTCATAAATCCCGTCATTTTATACCAGCAAGGTTCCCGAGCATAGCCAGAACGATTTCAATACGCCGAAGGTTTTCCCTGTGATGACTTAAGGGATGATTCTTCCATCACGTCTGAGTTATGTGTAGTGATCTTGTCAACAAAGCTCATACCTCAGTAATGGACACATCCGAACGAAGATTGCGGCGAGGGGAGCAGGGCCGAGAGAACAAGATGCTTTAGAAAGTTAGTGATACAAATCCGCTCCTTGCCTCGTCCCGAGGAGACCGATGAAGCTGTGAAAGGATCACATACAGAGGGGGAAAACGTCTTGTGACGTATCTTGCAAGCGGTTTTTGCAACTGCGCATAGTCTAATAGGTGAGACCTTCAGCCATGGTAGGCGAAAAACAATTCAAATTTGCGCCGCTACTCGTCACTGCTTCTACGAGCATCACTGTCACCACCAAACCGTACGGAACCCACTTATGACATACCGATGCGAAATCGTTGAAGAAAGAATGCGGCGCTCATGCGGAGTTGAGTAGAGCAAGCGCTGCGACATAATGTCTCAGGAGAGAGTTATCCGCATTAGAAGCAACTGAAAATCCTGTTTCAGGGTACGAAGAACAACAAAGCAAGGTAAACACAAGGATGTTCACTAAGCCAGTTATGAGGTCAGAACAACACTTTTCGTTAGACTACACATGGTAGGCAGGTTCGCGCATTGATACAGTCGTAAAAAAGGGAACCGATCAGCTTTTACTCATTAGTTGCTGTTCGTCTCTGCTAATAACGCCCAGTTCGGCGCACATGTTGGTTGTTGATTGAGGCGGTGTGTGACTGGGAAAGGAAACACCTTTCAAATGCTCGTATCAGTCACATGATTGAGTACGTCCCTTCACTCCATCATCATCATCACATGGCGAAAAAGGAGAAACGATTTATTGAGTCCATGGTGAGTCCCTTTTCCTGGTCTTTTTGTCACCACGACCTCCTATTGATGCCAGTTTCGTGGTGAGAATGATGCTATGATTCTGGCAGAGTCTGCTGCGAAATCGCAAGAGGAGAAGGTTCTCAATAGGATGCAACACAACAAATTGTTGAACAATGTCAGACTCCGTTCATAGCGCTGATAGTCTCAAGGATGCTTACACCGCACTACTGCGATCATCAATAGGGACGTGACGAGCATCAAAAGGTCAAGAAAAAGGCCCGTCCATCCAGCGACAGTCGGCTTGTAAGCATGGCATCGTTTATCACGTTTGAGCATTCTTCTGAGTGTTTGTTAAAGAAGCAAGCAAAAGAAGCCGTTCGAGCGCAAGTGGCTCGGTTACGGAAGCGCAGGACCGAGTTCCGGAAGGCTGCAAAGCAGGGTCGGGAATCTTCCGAAACACAACCAGCAAAGAAGAAAGGAGTATCATTTGTATGACCAGAATTGCATACTCCGGTGAGGGTGAACAACCCAATATCTGTGGCCACTCTCAATACTATCGGATCCGGTCATATTTCGAGAGGTTGACATGGTAATCAGATACCGTCGTGGGGCCGGACTGTCATATATGGACGTATTCCCAGCCTACTTGGACGAATGAAATCGAGCATGCGGATAACATGCGTCGCGAGAATGATGCGTCCGTGCATACTTCTTCATGATTAGATTTCTTAAAATACCCCACCAGATCCGCATTTCGAAGCTTTCGATCAGTGACTTTGATAAAGGTCCACTGATATGATGATCAGGTGATTTATCGCAATTGAGTTAGCAGTACTAACTTCTCGATCGACGAAGCATTATGGCTCGCTTGCTGAAACGAAGTGAATGGTTCCGTTCACGTTTCGCTCGTCTAATACGGGCCTAGTTTGATACGCAGTACTTGACGTCCAGGAAGCACGATTCTCCTATGAGCTTTTGATGCTCAATTACTTTACCTTGTGATACTACGTTATCTTGTGATACTACGTTACTGAGTCTGGAACTCACACAGAACAACGCTCACTGAATGCCGGTGGTGCCTTCGGCGACAGCGAAAGTACAAAGGGAAACTTGCTGCGATTTCACTGATGCGACAGGGTGGGTCAAATCGGAAATGTGCCACCTGTTTATTGCAATCATTAGGGCGGGCAAATTGTGCACATACGGGGTGCCGGGGCATCCGCATGCTTTGCATGCCGGCTGGCAGAGGAATTTGAGTTCCGAACATGTCCACGGACCTGTGATTTATGAAGGGGACCACGGGAGGGATATTGAAGCTTTGTTCCTCTCCTGAACCTATCTTAGTCACGGAAAAATTCGGAGTCTGGTAGGCTACCTGCCCTGGATACCCGATATAAATTTTGAACTAAGTTAAGAAGTGTCCACCTCGCCTCGCCAGAAGCTCCTAGGCTAGTAGAGAGACTGACCACTCCATGACATTCTAGGATTGCGAAGAGCATTAGTCATACAGCCACAATGATTGTCAACGTTTCACTCTGGCGGAAGCGATCCCACCAACCAATAAGACATGAATGCAATATTTTAATAATAGTACCGCAGCATCGAAGGACTGGATTCAAATGATTAGATTCGTCCCTCCAATGGTGATGACCGCCTGAGGCGGATCAGTATTCCAGATATCAATAGACTGATGTACAGGATTATCTACCTTCCGAGCGATCGCCTCCAGAGATATCTACCAGTGTCTTGGAGAAACGCCATATCGTTAATATTCTTTAGCTTCTCTCGGTAGCGCCAAGAAGCGTGCTTCGTTTTCAGCTGAGCCACCACTGTGGTCTCAGTTCCGATGGTGAAGAAGGCTTTCGGCAGGCTTCCTTTGTTTCGGGTACGACCTTGTAATGTCCGGAAGTCTGATGTATAGAAAGACAAGGCGATACTTGGCACGCAAATATTACGATGCCAATATTAATGTTGCGAACAAACTTCTAGAAGACGATCAAAAACGACCCTTTGTTGTTTCAATGCAATGCAAACACCGGGATGTTTTTGACTCCAAAAAGAACATACCGCTTTAGAGTCCCGTTAAATGAGAGGAATGTTATTGGGTCAGGCTTACAGAGCCTTTGAAGCAGTTGAGTACATCTAGTTCGATCGTAGTTATCAAGTAAGGCGTGTACTTAGGCTGACTAAATTGTTGTCCTGCATGTTTCAGACTCTGCTGTTCTAACAACTATTTAGTGAGCCCGCTTGAAGCAATATAATTCGACAGTATATTCAAATAGTGCAATCACCCGTTCATGTGTATTCATGACTGTTGTTTTTTGGATGTAATTTATCCACGTCCAGAGTATTCTTGAGTGGACTCTCCCTCATGTGCTAATATCACATGCTTCTTGATCTTGCAGCTGCGGGTGGGTTTTCGGTCGTAACTTCGGTCAGCCGCAGCAATCATGCGCAGTAAAAGATTGAAGGAAACCTCCTTCTGTCATCACCGTGAGATAGCCGTATCTACCCGAAGTGTACTGGTTTACTACCACACAAAATTATGGACGATGGTGGCATAGCATTCACATCTAATACAGCTTATGTGGAAAAAGTGTTCGTCTTTCCTGAAAAGGTAGACAGATTAGTAAGTGATTTTCGTCGATTTATTAGGCAGTTAGAGACGCGTCAAGCCTTTGTCTTGTGGCTTGACGCGTCTCTAACTGCCTAATAA
>NW_006760388.1:3779808-3930386 GCF_000271605.1 Fomitiporia mediterranea MF3/22
CAGTTAGAGACGCGTCAAGCCTTTGTCTTGTGGCTTGACGCGTCTCTAACTGCCTAATAAATCGACGAAAATCACTTACTAATCTGTCTACCTTTTCAGGAAAGACGAACACTTTTTCCACATAGCTGTATCTCAGTATTAATATGTGCCGCAATACCGGTGCTGTAGACTAGCGGTGCATCCGATGACCACGACATTCATGCGCTCGAGATACGAGCTTGCAGATCCTTATGGTGCTGCATCTCTCCTACATTGGATTGTTGAATAGCACGGCACATACCACAAGCTCCACGCATTCATCAACAGATAACAGTCCCCATCTGCAGTGCACCTTCCCATCAATACTACTAACACTTGGGCCTAAGCAAAGAACATACAGTAGGTTGATTGATAAGCTTAATTACCCGGAAGACGCAACAACGTCTGTCAAACACTAGACGGTAAATCTTACACCATAAGATTTACTTCAAAGGCAGACAGTTTTCTCCTTCATGTCATTTTCGTCGTATTCTGACTGATACCCGTTTACACAGACGAGATAAGATCGCAGATGAAGGAACTCATGATAGAACTTCAGAAGAGCAAACTTGCTTCTGTTGAAGAAAAATGATACACCTACTTTACACTCTCCCGAGCAGCAGAAGATCGGAGATAAGAATGAAAACGCGAATCGAAAATCAAAGGTGATATCCGTTCGAAACCCCGCAGATAAATGTATGCGCCTTCAGTGTACATCTCTGGTGTTGAGATGGTATCTACTGTCGGTTTTACGTCATGGCCGTGATCAACAATCGGAACACAAAATGAAGAACGCTTTTCTAGCCCGGATGTCACCACGTCGCCCGGCAGTAAAGACAATGATTCCAAGCATAAGATTGAGTAGTTTAGATGCCTGATGTGACGACGCAACAAGGGCCCTAGTAATACCAGCAGCGGCCCGCCCCAGAATTGTATGCAGTTGACAACCTCCTATACGCTACTAAATCCAATGCTGTTCACGGAAGGTGACTGATACTTTGGCCGAGTTAAGGTCATAGCGATAGTAGAGTGTGAAGCATCTCCAAAGCAGATCTGGCGGGAGGTGCGCCACAGGAAATGTGAAATACTGATGTCTTCAATGCACATTGAAGTCCATCATCATAAATATGATTTAATGTGAATTTGCAAAAGGTACAACGTCGGGCCACTTTCATAAATCGAAATCGGAATCAGATTCGTCATCTTTGCGGGGTGGACCTCTGATATTCTTTGGTGTAGGTCCGTTGACCTTCGCCGCGGCTGATCGAGCTAACATTCCATCGTCCGATAAATCCTCTTCTTCATCATCTGCAGCGGCTTTCTGCTTGGGCTGTGGCAGGTCTGTTGGGATGATGGCTCCGCAAGCAATGAGTAGAGATTCCAGCTCTATTATCATAATGAGATGGGATTTCCCTGGACTGAAGGCAGTACTCGTACCCTCAAGAGTTCGCTCCCTATCGGCTCCCCAGGCCACTTGCTGGTTTACAATTTCACCTTTCCGATATATGAAGACAGTTGGGAGATGGCGATCAGGATAGTTGGGTATGCATTTGTCTCCGACAATTGAGACAAATTTTGTCCGAGGGTGGCGGGTTGCAAGTGTTCGGATATGATTGAAAGCACGCTCACTAGGTAAATGACTAAAGATGAAGAGCTTAGCGGCGGCAAGAGAGAAAATAGGGAGATCTTTACCCATCCTTATACAGAAAACATATTACACCGGTTCCTTTGCCTACCATGTCGTCACCCTCTTCGTCAATCTTGCTTGCTTCGGTGACCTCCCGCGTATAATCGTCCCTCCCTATTGGATATACGCGTCCAAATCGTGCTCGCCTCTGCTCCTGCTGCATTTCTGCTATTCGCTGCCGTCGGTAAGCCTCGATGGCACGAGCTTCATCATCGTCCCGAGCTTCGTCGGCTCGTTCGCGCAGCTGATCAGGTTCATAGTCTTCTAATAGTTCCTCTAGCGTTGGAGATGGTGGCGGAGATGGGGTACGTGGTGCTTCTGGCTTAGGAGGTAGAATCCCATGTTTTCGAAGTGCATCATTACTGCCTTGAGCGTCAGAAGTGAAATCAGTATTAGCACAATGCTTCACACTCACAATTCTGTATCTTCGTCCGGATTGATGGCCATAGTAATAGGTGAAGGAGACTAAAAGTAACCTCAGGCGCTTTCCGCCTGACTTTTTATAGTGTGCTCGACTGTGGTGAAGGCATACGGAGGAGATCGCAGCAAGTTGTGCACTGCGCAGCGTAGCAGATGGAGTAAGAGGCCTAAGCGCTCGGCGGACAGACGCGTGCCGCGTGAAGTGATGCTTCATGTCTAAACTTACTTTTGGCGCTCATCATTAAATGACAATGCACCTTGCTGCCACGCTTTCAGGACATCGAGAATCTCTCTTTCCTCCTTCCTCATGTCCAGCGTCGAAGAAGCACTTAGTCTCGTTCCTCGCGCTTACCAGGAAGAGATCTTTGAACAAGCGCAGAATGGCAATGTCATTGCAGCACTAGACACGGGCAGTGGCAAGACCTTCATCGCAGCACTTCTCATCAAATGGGTCATGTCGCAGCCATCTCAAGCCGGAAAGAAGACAGTTTTCTTGGTTCCAAAGGTCCCGCTCGTGGATCAGCAACGCGACGTCCTGTCTAAGCAAACTCCACTCATTGTCCGAGGCTATGTCGGTGCGATGGGTGTTGATGCCTGGGACAAGGGCCGATGGGAGCTGGAGTTCTTGCAATCAGATTGCCTCGTTATGACAGGTACAACAAGTTTGACTTACGCTTGAAAGGTCTGCATTCCAAGTTGATGTAGCCCAGATTTTCAAAAACATCCTTGTACACGGATACTGGAGTCTCGATCAGGTGAGTGTCAGGCACCTGCCGCAGTTCTACATATTACTGATTACATCTTATTAAGGTTGCTCTTTTGATTTTTGATGAATGCCATCACGCTCGGAAATACCACCCATATAATGCAATAATGGTGGACCACTATCGCTCAAGTGAATGGAAGCCCAAGATTTTCGGAATGACGGCCTCGCCAATTTGGAATCGGGAAAAGCCTTTAGAATCAATAGAGACTCTGCAGAATAATTTATGTTCAAAAGTAATCGCTGTACGCCAACACATGGATCTGCTCGACCAGCATGTCAATAGACCTATAGAAGTATGTCCTCTGCCTCAAACTCTCACTATATGCGCCCTGACATTCCCAGCTCATTGTGAGGTATCAAAACCCAAGCGATGAACATTATGATACTTATTACAAGCCGTCACTCTGGGACTATCTTCATTCAGACGAGCAAGTTATTAGCCCGATATTGGCGATCAGGGATGCGGAAGTTCGCTACAAGGTCACGCTTAACGCAGTTGGACCAGCAGGGGCGGATTATTTTCTATTGAAACATGCAATACACGCTGTGGAGGAGTACGAGTTACGCGCAATGATGCCCGAAATATCTTCGCGGTCTAGGAAGAAAGCATCATTTACATCCGACACGATTTCAGACTCCGGGAGAAATGATGACAACGAACTTGCTATTGGGCTTGAGAAGCTACGCTCTGCTGTGTTATCGTTTCGCAGGCGTTTACTATCAGATGGTCGAACTTTACCACCTGAATGGCTTTCGCCAAAACTCCGAGCAGCTGTTGATATTCTAGTTAAACACCGTTCAGAATCATTTCAAGGTATCATCTTCGTCAACCAAAGGCAGGTCGCGAAGGCGCTGTCATGGATCCTCGGCCGCGTATTGGAGACGAAAACCTGGCTTCGTTGTGGAGAATTGATCGGACATGGAGAGAGCTCGAAGAGTAGTTCATCAGGCAAAGGGATGGATATAAAGAGGCAACGGGATATTGTGCAATCGTTCAGGTCTGGAAACCTCAATCTCTGTAAGTAAGGTCATATAACTAGCTTCCACTCGAGACGGATGCTAATGTTCTCAAAGTGATCGCTACTGACGTCGGAGAGGAAGGCCTCGATTTTCCCGTAGGTCTTCTCATCAACTAGCGTGCTTTTGATTGTTGAATTTTATGCTATGGTTCCCGGTTAGGCTTGTGCACTTGTCATCCGCTATGACTCAGTCAAGCACATGGTTGGCTATGTCCAGTCTCGAGGTCGCGCACGCCAGCAAAATTCGACTTACGTGGTAATGGCTGCGGAGAACGATGCACAGGAGATTGCTCGTTACAAGGGGTTGCGCAACGCCGAACCCGAACTGAGGATTGTATATCAGACGATGAATGCTGGTGGATCATCGGGCGAACTGGACAATGGTGACGAGCTGGATAATGATTACGTCGATCCTTTGGACCTTGCCTCTCGCGAAACCTATACAATACCTTCAACTGGTGCCACTCTGACCTATAGCTCTGCCATCTCGTTACTCAGCCACTTCTGCTCGCTAATACCTGGAGATTCGTACACGCGATCTCTGCAGCCAAAGTATATTATAGAGTCTGCAGACAAGACAGAGTTCACGGCAACCTTGCACCTTCCCCGAGCGCTGCCTCTAACTAGCGACCAGCTTCTGTACAATGGTCCGCCGAAACGGTCGAAGAAAGAAGCTAAACGTGCTGTCGCCTTCATAGCAATGCGCATGCTACATACCTTGGGAATTTTTGACGATTATCTTTCGCCGATCAAATCCCGGAAGGGCATGAGCATCGAGGATGCAGATGGGCGGCCCATTGCGAAGGTTAATGCTGTGGGCGTCATGATGGATGTACTTGTTGCGAGTCCGTGGAGCACTGGTCCACCATGGCATTTGCATGTTCTCCGTATCAACGATAAATTCCACGCTGGCTTGGTTTGCGGAAGATCTCTCCCTGAAGTTGACCTGGTGACACGGGGAAAATACGTTCAGGTCCACTCCCAAGCGTCGGTATTACCTTTCGACCTAACTTTGGTCCAGCTGGATCTGCTAGAAAAATTCACGAGGATGGGAATATGGTGGCGTGTTACGGGCAGCCCAGTCACTTCTCCTGTTGCTTGCTTCCTAGTTCCACTTGACCAACAGGGGAATATTGATTGGTCCGCGATAGAGAGGGCGGTAACCAACGAGATCGGAACCTACGATTGGAGTGACGTTAAGGACAATGATGAAGGCAAGGTCATGCTCATGAATTCTAGGAGAGTCGGTCGAGTCCTCCGTTTCATACGATTTCGACCTGATTTATCTGTGGATACAAAGCCTTCTCCTACAACTATCGAGGGATCATTCGACACATATGCAGCGTACTTCGAGGCAAAATACTCATTCAAGTACAAGAAGACAGAGCATGTCCGCATCGTAGCAACGGCATCAGGACGTATTGTTGAAGTATCGGAAATGCCGCGTTATCCTTCATCAGGTTACAACTTCCGCGTTTCCAGACCGCAACAAGACGCGTATGATACGCAACAGTCAATGGCAACGTTCCTTCTCCCAGAATCGTACTGTAGACGAGCTCTTTTCCATATGGATATTGTCGAAGCCTTTCAGGTGTTCGCATCTGCTTGCCAGCGTGTTTGCGATGTTTTCCGTGCAAGGGTGGCTCGGAATTTTCTCAAGTATCCTCCGATTCCAGATAACTTGATTGTCGAGGCTCTAACTCTTCCTTCCGCGATGGCTGGATTTAACAATCAGCGGCTGGAAACTATGGGTGACAGCGTCCTCAAGCTGTCAGTCGTCGTATACATATTCAATGCATTCCCGAACAGACATGAAGGCCAATTGACCGCTCTGAAGGAGAACAGCGTTTCCAACCGCCTTCTCTTAGCCCGCGCGAAAGAAGTACACCTAGAGCGCTTCTTGACTAGCGAGAACCGGAGCATGCGAACTTGGCGGTTCGAGCGATCATCTGTTACAAGTCTCGGAACCTGCAAGATAGGCTCGGAAGAAATAGCTCTCGCTCACAGAACCTTTCCTCGTCGAAGTCTACAGGATTGTATGGAGGCTTCACTCGGCGCGGCATACGTAGCAGGTGGACTTAACTTCGCCCTTCAAACAGGCACTGCATTAGGTCTTTGCTTTGGTGGCCCCACTCCATGGCCAGAGCGATATCCGTTAACTGAATTTGTGCCTCCGGCAGCCCTTTTCGGAAAGCTACAGGAAGATTTACAGTATACCTTTCGCAATGGAAAACTCTTAGTTGAGGCAGTCAAGCATCCATCATTCGACTTTCTGGAGAACTATCCATGTTACCAACGGCTAGAATTTCTAGGTGATGGTAGGTGATTATATTTGAAAGTATCAAGCATTTACTTAATCTGTTATTTTATTGATACTAGCTGTCATTGAACTTGTCGTAACGACATACCTCTATAACAAGTTTCCTGGGGCCAACTCAGGTCAAATGTCATGGGCACGTGCCCGAGCCATTTGCAATACCACACTAGCTGCACTTGCAGTGAATCGGCTTTCATTGCATAAATATCTGCTAGCTAACTGTGTGGAATTGTCAGAGGACGTGGCAAAGGAAGTTGAGATACTCTCCGCCGCTTCATACGAGGATGTATCCTTGAACGATTGGAGATATGACCCACCGAAAGTTCTGGGAGATATATTTGAGAGCGTTATTGGCGCAGTGTTTGTGGACAGTGGATTTGATTACACGATTACGGCGCCGATTATCGAGGAGTTGATGAAGGATGTCTTGGTGTTACTTCATCCTGACATTCCTTACGATCCCGTCTCAAGACTGTTGCAATGGGTCGCAAAGTCGGGTTGCATGAGGGCGAAATTCCAGTAAGTCCTCAATGCGGGGTGTTGACGCGTGTCTCACAATCTGTTGTATAGGAGGACCCAAACCAACCCACGCGTGAACCGGAAAGACGGCGTAGTCGTGCTGATACATGATCGCATCGTAGCTGGACCCATCACCGCAGCAAACAAGCCGCTCGCGAAAGGCCTCGTAGCAGAAAAGGCAATGCAAGTCCTGGCCGATGGATCTTCCGAATTCGCATTACGCAAGATCTGTGAGTGTATGCGTGTAGAAGACGAAGAAGAGCCTCGCGATCTGCCTGAGAGAAACACTAGAGAGAAAGATCTTGATCTTGAAACCACCGAGGGATTCTTGAGGGCTGGTAGTGTACGTCTCTCGGAGGTTGAAGCGGATGAACTGGCAAAGGAGGTAGAAGAAATGAACGACGACTCAGAGTCGTGGGAGCTTGAAGAAGTGGAGTTGCTTTTGGACACGTCGTCTGGACCCGCAAGTGAAGTAGATGGTGCGCTACTGCTGAATGTTTTTCTTTTGCCGGAAACTTGCTGACACATACATCAGGCATGGATTGTTCGTAATCAAACGAATCGTCAAAGAATGACAATTCGTACCAGTGCTTTTAGCACTTGTTTTCGTTGTTTCCCTTCGTCAATCCGTCAGATAGCCTTGAATATCGCAATGTGTACAAGTATCAGATAACATGATTGTAGAACCAACACAACACAGATGTATTAAATCATAGCCAATATTCTCCGATAATCTTCCCTGACGCTCTGGAACGTTTCCTCGAGCTTCTCCAATCTGTCTGATTTATTTTCTAATTGAGCCAAGATTTCCTGCAAAGGAGAGAGTACATTAATAAGACCTAACGAATTCAATATGCAATGAATAATCGCACGCACATAATTGAACTTGTACAATCGCTCTTTGACCTGCAATCTGTAAGCACGGACAGCTTTGGAATCAGATAGATCAATATGCTTGAGGATGAGCATTTCAATTAGGCGGTGGAATTGACGCTGAACGACAAAGAACATGAGTTTAATATACTAGGGTTATGTGGAAAGCTGATAGCTAACATACCCCAGCGATCTTCAAATCTTGTCTCCACTTCTCCGCCCATCCTTTCTCTACAGGTGGACCGAGTCTTGCTTTACCCCTTACCAGCCCACTTTCTCGGGGACCTCCCAGAGCCTCAGTGATAAAGGGCTCGAGTCCAAGGAGCATATGCAGGTCATTTCGATCTCGTAAGTCTTCAAAGGCTTCTGCTGGGTCTTCGACAGTCAGTTCTGCAATACGGGATTGGCCGAGGACGTATTGGTATATGGCAGTATACAAGGCAGCTGCAGCCTCATTAGCCTTGTGACAATATAGAAGGGCTTATAGAATACTCACAGCCATGTCCGGCGTGCTGAAAAGGCGGAACGATGACGAACTGGCTTTGGACGAACGTCAATTGATGATAATATAATAGGACATACTATTTACCTAAGTCGCATCCTCACTCTATCTGGAAAGCAGAAAAACGGGAAAAGGGAGGAATAGCCAACGAAATGGTATGTATGCGTCCCGTCCCGTCGCCTTCGCTTCTCATATCTAGCAATAGTGGCTCAATAGCCATTGAAGCCACTGAAATATATTCACACTCACAGAACGACAAACTCCCATCCCTCTTCATCTTCCTTGATGAACGAGCCTGCTTCAATATATAGCAAGATGAAGATTTGCATCCGGCGATGATATTCCCGGAAGCCTAGTGTATCCCAAGTAGCCTTTAAAATAATATTAAGGGATAGAGTAGGCACTCGGAACAGGAGAGCGTACATGATATGCTTCGAAAACGACGACGTCGTCACTTGTCTCATCTAGATCTTCACCAAAATCGAAAGCTTTCTTCTTTCCTTTGGAAGATGAAGGGCTTCTCTTGTATGAGAATATCTTTTCGCCAAGAGGCTTGAATTCCATTGAATCCTTTTCGACGCGTGCTAGGAACTCCTCTTCGTCTTTAAGGTAATCTAGACATGGATTATGTTAGATTCGTCGTGCTAGACACGCAATGCATGGGATCCTAGCCAGGAGAAATGAACTGTTGTAGAGTGCCTTCTACATCATCCACTGTTGAAGTTGATTGTAGCTTTGCCGAGAAGTTTGTGTTCAAATATGGCACAAGGGAACCAGACGCGAATCTAAGCTGTTTCTTGTCAAGGGTCACAACGGGCAGTATATGTAGGAGGCCTCACATCAATAACCAAGTCCCGGTATCCATATATCTTCTCGTCATCACCATATATCTGTTATTTGAGTGAGACTACTGCCGCAATATTGCAGAAACTTGAGAGGCTGTACTGGATACGTAAATGTAGGGTGAAATTCCTCGTATGACTCGTCGCTCGTCAGGACTTCGTTGTCCAGCGATGCACGAACTGTAGGTTCGATTAGTAGCTAATCATCATAGCAGACGCGATTTGACTTGCCCAGCGAAAGATTCAATGCTTTGCTCGAGTCTGCTGTCCAGTTATCCATGGCAATAACAACGACCAACTGTGCCCTCGGGATTCAGTGGATGGGAAGTGAGAACAATTGCATCCACACTCCGAAACGACCGTCACGTCTCGTGATTTCAGATCACGTGTGCGCGTCTCACTACCACAGTCCTATCGTGGGTTTATTAGTAGCTCCTCCTTCGTCAAGTTCGTGATTCTTTCTTACTCTTGACAATGTTAAATACTCCTGTAAGTGACTCTTGTATAGCTACTTCTATGACAAACGAGTTCTGATATTTGATGTCGTATTTCGGTCGGTTGTCGATATCAACGTGAAAGGCAACCGTGATTGTGAGCTTTTCCTCATTCGTTGACTTAAGACAGTTGGAAGCTAGATACGCATTTGAGAAGCTCCACTTTGCACATGAACAGCTCCACTTTGAACCTGATGCGCTAATTGAAGACGGCAATTTTACCTTCATTTCGACTGATGAGGTTTTCAAGGCATTGCTTATGTAACCGGATTTCTACAACGAGTTTAAAAGGTTATAATTTTCTAATTTTTATAGCTTCGTATCAAATGACTTCGGGGGAAAGCTAGCTTATCATTTAGGGATGTCGTGGAATTGTTCCTCGCTCCAGTTCGGAAGACGGAAGGATAGATTAGACATTGACTATCCTTGAAATTTCTTACTTTGCGGCGGAAAAAATCTGCATGCTCCCCCAGACTCAGCTGAACATCTACACTTCTTCTGCTCTCTAGATGTTGCCAGCTGCGACAAATTATCTCTGAAAGCCAAAATGTGGCAACCTTGAATGAGAGGTGAGCTGAGATACAGTTTTCTATGATGACCCGCTCGCCCGGTTGTGGTCGGCTCGCCACGGGGTTCTGTCGTTCGCATGTTTGCGTCCTGCGACTATTGCCAAAACTCTCCGCAAAGATGGGAGGAAGGACGCCCTCCCCAGCTTTGCTTCCCTCTTCCTCCCTCGTTCAGTCCTGCATAGATATAACGCACCCTACGTTTGCCAAACATACTTTCTTCCACCGTGGCGACTCGTGCGTGTCGTAGCCTTCACCGATCGGTGATCATTCCAGCCGTGGTACCGGCGTGTCATACAAGTCAGTGGAAGAGGAAGCGAAAACTTATGGATACGGATTTCGGCGACGAAAGGGTGGAGCCGGATATTACTCCTTCTGGAGCATGTGCTATGCGCAAGCTCCCATCCGAATTACTCAACGAAATCTTCTTGTGGACCCTGCCACCCGTCCCATCATTCAAAGCCATGGAGAGTCCATTAGTCTTAACGCATGTGTGCAGTTGGTGGCGAGAATGTGCGACGACACAGTCAGCACTTTGGGATACTATATACCTCCCTTCCCCCGTTGAAGGGCTCTCCCCAGGAGACGTGGAGCTCTGCAAAGTATGGCTAGAGCGGTCTAGATCCCGCCCAATATCAGTGGACTTTCATCTAGCCAGCGATTACCAACCCTGGAAAATATCCGTGGAACATGTACTTGCCGTACAAGAAGTAGTACGGATACTAGCCCCACATGCGCATAGGATAACAAAGCTCCTTCGCGTATTTCCCCGTTTTCTTCTAAACGATCTGCGGTTGGAACATATGTCCAACCTTGATGACTTGTTTATCTGTGACATCTCGGATAGTATTGCTGGCCAGACGCATGTCGCGCCACAGACTTTCAAGGTCCCTGATACGCTGCGGTGCTTGTCTCTCAGACAAACTTTCTTTGATACCAAAGCATTCTCTTCACTCAAAACTATTCAGCACCTGGATCTATGGCAACTACAAGGGGAAGGACAAATGTCTATCGCAACGTGTCTCAAGCTTTTGCGAGATCTGACCTGGCTGGAATCGTGTACTCTGGATGTGGCTCAAGGAGACTTCAACAGAGAGATCTTGCACCCAGAAGTTAGCATGCCTAATCTCTCGTTCTTGTTCATCTCATGGGATTGGTTAGTTGACGTTGGCCCTATTCTCGATGTCCTACATACACCCAATCTCCGACGTCTCGGGCTCCGAGGCCCGCCACCAACCCGACGCCAATGGACTCACCTCCGACGCTTCCTGAAACGCAGCCGACCCGCTCTGACACAGCTCTCAATCAAGGAAATTGGCTTCACAGATATCCAACTCATTGACTGTCTCAGGCTAGTTCCAACACTCACGAACCTCTCTCTCAGCCACTGCTCCGTTGATAGCAATTTTGTCAGGACACTTCGTCTTGACCCTCGACTTCCTGTAATGCACAACGTCCTCCCGATGCTCGAGTTCCTCTCGCTCGAGGCTTGCGACGATTTCGAAGTGAAGGACTTGGTTGCCATGCTTTATACACGCGGAAAGGGCCGTCAAGTCCGTGCGAGGCGATTGCGCGGGATTCGATTGTCTTTTTGCAGAAGGATAATGGAATCGCATCGGAAGGATATTGAGAACTCGGGAATTGAGAATGTCATTGTCCGCGTAAATCGAACCCCGAGGAACTCACCCAGATGACTAGCTGCATTCCCCGTGCTTGGATCACTCCTTGAAGATCCAGGTCTTCTTGAGTCTGATACTACGATGATTCTCAATGATGTGCGCTTGAAACTGCTTTTGATTTGGCTTTCGCTCTCTCATCCTGTCTTTCTTAATAATCTATTGCTTTTCATTCTCATGCACACATTTTCATTCACAGTCCTGGCGGTCATACAGCTGAACTAATCATGTATGTACGTTCTAGACACAGCATTGTACATAATTTGCATCGTTTATTTCTTTATAAATATCATACGTGTTCTCTCCGCGTGATTCAATAACCAAAAATACCATCTAACGGTATCGACTAAGCCTAATACATGAGAGTATGTTTCCTAATTACCAGCGACGACCAGACTAGCACACTAGAATTTTGCTCGCTCGAAATGACTCAGCATCTACACATGCAAAGCTCTCCACCTCAACTGATGCTCGTTTCGAACAAACCTCTTCCCGAATACGCCGGACTTTGCACCTTAATTTAGTTTCCTCTGTTTTCCATTGTCAACGTCGAACCCTTGTTCCCTCGGACCTTGGAACCAATCAAAAGCGACCACAGCTCTTACGAAACCCTTCACAATGCTGCCACAGACTTCATCTCAACTGCTGAACAAAGTGAGCTGGATCACGAGCGTTGGTCATTCATATAGTGCATTGTTCGCACGGCAGGTGACAGAATTTGCATGCCTGCCCGTATCTTTGCTAGTTTAGATGAGATGAGTATGCGCCGTGAGCCCATATGAGAGAGTACCGCGTGCAATGCCTCGGGAAGGATCCCCTTTCGCCGGGATACGTACACTCGTCCGTCAACAATACCCCACCGACGCCCCGACTACGTGCCATTCCTTTCCACGCGTGACCTCGAAAGAAGAGGAAGGGGATAAGCGCTACGAAGAAAGAACGGAATTGGTGGAAGTGAAAGGAATTGAAGGCTGAAAATATATATGGATGATTCAATATTCAAGTGTCTCCCCGCTGAGCTCATCGGTCTCATCTTCGAACATACTCTCCCTGACAAACCAAGCCTCTCATCGTCCAAACCTCCACTCTCGCTTACGCAAGTATGCCGGTCCTGGCGTGCGATCGCCTTCGACACACCACGTATATGGGCGACTATCCTTATTCCTGATTGGCAAGAGCTTCCGAAGAATGCTTGGGAACTTGTGAAGCTTTGGGTGGAAAAATCTGGAGAGGCGCCGCTCGATATAGATATCAGCTTGTTCAATGAAGATGTTATGGTCTTCCCAGATCCAGACACACTGAATGAACTGCATGAATTCCTAAAGAAAGTGCTAGAATTCCTCAAACCGCATCGAGCAAGGATGTTAAGATTCCGAGGCGTCTTCCCTGAGTTCCTCATGGAAGAGGTAGGAGTATCTGAGATGGTGAATGCCGAACATGTGTACTACTGCGGGATGCTGGGAGATAAGATTGCAACTGAGGGAATGGAAGACAGCGAAATTGACATGCTGACGAACAAATTGGACGTTGGGCCCCAGCGAGATGCGCTCCGATCCCTTGCCATCTGTGGGTGCGCAGCAAACATCAGCTCCGTCCAGCTACAAAATCAGCTCACGCACATCGAGCTTCTTGACTTACATCGCGGCGGGGAGATCTGTCAGGAGACGGCCTTCCAGCTTATGCAAAATATGCCGAAGCTGAAGAACTGCATCTTGGACCTCACACGATTCGAGCGGCAAGATTGGACGCCCCCCGAGAGATGCATAGTGTTGGAAAACCTCGAATTACTCTTCCTTTCCTGGGTCTTCCCTGCAGATATCGACAACTTGCTTCGTTGCATATCTGCCCCCAAGCTTACCAAACTTGGTTTGCGCGGTACTCCGATGGTACCGCAACGGCCTTGGACCGGGTTGCACGATTTCCTCGAGGCGTCCAAGGCACCCATCGAGCGCGTCTCGCTCGGCGATTTCAGTTCCGTTGACGTACAATACCTCCGGTGTTTCGCACATCTCCCGAACCTCGTTCACCTTACGCTCAACCACTGTGAAATACACGACAGTATATTCCATGCTCTCACCTGCACGGATCCAGAATGGAATTCGAGTCTCCTTCCAAACCTCCAGATATTCAACATGGGTGTCTGCGAGGGATTCGAAGTGGACAGCTTGGTGAACTTCCTCAAAAGCCGTGCAAAGGACACACCCGAAGGTGTGTTACAGATGACGGAGGTGGCAATTATGTATTGCATGAAGGTCACAGAGTCAGTAGCACCCAGGCTTCATGAGTGCGGCATCGAGAACCTGATATTGGAGGCAGCCGAAGATGACTCCGTGTATCCCTATGCGAGAGTAGTCGAGACTCATCGAGAGCTACTTGCTGTGCTCTACCAGGCCGGAGAGGATGAGCTCCCACCGTTCCCGGAGCTCGAAGAGATGGAAGGTGGAGAAGATGGAGGAGACCCAGAAAACAGCATGCATGTGGATGAAAATGAAGGACAGCCTGGGAACGAAGATAGACACGAAAGGGGCGCAGAGAGACCAGCTGACGCGGCATAATATTGATGTACATTCTTTCGCCAGTCCGTTCATTTTAGGTGAAATGCCTGTAGCACATACCTAGCATGCCATTAAATTCAGCGTACACGAGATTTGATTGAATTACCACCTTTCTGTCTAATGCATTTCTAATCCTCTGAAAAAATTGGTTGTGACTTGCCTAATTTTTTGCATCCTCAGGTACTCTTGTGAGGAAGCCTGAAAAAATAAGGACCATCCGCACTTGTATTTGTCTTGCTCATCTGACTAAATGCGTATTGATTTGATGATAACCTCAACTCTTCCCTGTTGAAATAACACATAGAAATACTCCCATGCAAAGCGTGACTTACTCGGCGAACGGGAAAGGTGAAATGCGCATCTATTTTCTTTGTCACATGAAAAATCTCAATTATCATCTAAAAGCATGTCAGAACTCCGCGCAATGATTAAAATGTCAATATCTTACTTGTCTAATTCCGAGCTTAAAATACACATCCGATCTAGTACAGGATCCTCTTCAAGATAACACCCTTTCAACCACCTGCTCGTCTCCCCCTCTCTGGCCCCCTTACTGCTATCTTGGACGATGTCTTCAAAAGATGCTCGGCCGTGTAAGACTCGGCGATTGTCGAATACCACTGCGTCACCCTCCCTTAGGAGACGCGTTACACATGCATCAGGATCCTCTAAGAACCGTGTAAAATCTGCAAGGGACTTGTAGAACGACGGCAGTGTATTGACAGGAAGAGGAGCTTGAAAAGGAGGAGAGTAATTTATGCTTGTTATTTCCATCATTGCCCCAGCGTAATTTATATCGCTTCGTGTTTGTGAGGACGAGAGAAACAAGGGGGAAAGCTGAATCGTAGGGTGCGAGTGATGTAGATGATGGCCATCATTCACATAATGGAATGGTACTGGAGTGTTCACAAGTTCAGTGAAAGCAACTGGAGACGATGCTTGAAGGCGCTGAGCGGCATACAAAGCGTCGACGAAAAGAGACTGGCCGCCACGAACGCAGTTCCGAAGGGAGTGCAGAATCTGGTACCGAGGAGGCTCCTTGAAGTACCTATATGCGCAAGTATCAGTTGAACTCTGGAATTATTGCGTGAAAAATACGATCGAAAACCTACAATAAATCCATGTGTAGTCCCAAGTCCAAATTCGTATAAGCGATGTTCTTGCTATTTCGAACGTTCCTCACGTCCCAAGTCTCACCATAGAACGTCTTTCTTATGACGCTAATCCTGTTCGCTAATTTGCGAAGCTCACAGTCGGCATCAGATGTTTCGTCCGACGGGACATCTGTTAAGAATACGAGTCCGTCTCTTCTGAGCTGTCTGAGTAATTCCAGGAGTACTTGAGGATTCTCGAGCTCGGAGTATGGAATGGTCGTATGAGACGCAAATTTGGCGGCAGTCCATGGCTCAGGATTGATATCTCGATGAAATTTAGCGAGGGATGCGGACGATGCATGTCGCTCTAAGAACGAGGTGGGATAGAACGATACGTGTTTCGTATCTGAGCCCGGGGGAGCCCAAGAAACACGTAGTCCACCGTCAACAGCCAATGCCTCCGCTGGCGTAATTCCCTGAGCAAAGTCGGAGGATCGGTGCAATTTCTGGCGCGTCGATGGATGTACACATAACGGACACTGGCACGAATCGCGCAGCCAGACGAACGGGAATGTGGCATTCAGTGCCGAGACAGAAATCCTATCTCGATCGACATCGATAGTAGAAAATCGTCGGCCTCGCCACGGGTTATGTCTGAGCGATGCAGACAATGTGTGAATGTTGCGCAGAAACATTGTTAAGGACGTTGAAGATGACGCTGACAAGGGAGGACCGGGGCGGGACGAGATGACATGGCCGAAATACATCCGTGCCTAGCCCAGGGTCTCTTCACCCATTCTCCTCCATCTTGTCCAGTACCATAATTGAACATTGGCCTTGTCATCGTCGCTGCCTCCGTTATTACCGGTGAGCAGATCACGGCGTGTAGCCGTCATTGTCGCTCAAGTGTTTGCTGGTCGACATGGCTGTCAGAAGTCAAGAGAAGACGCTGCGGAGAGAAGACGGCGCTCGCCGTAACCATGACCGCTCTACATTGCAGTTTCATCTCCACATTCGCCACTGGCCTCTTCTTTGCTCACCCTCTTGTTCGTACCTTATTCTGAGAGCTTCCAGGCGCTCATCGGCGTTGTCCGTGAAAGGAGAGAAGGCAATGTTCGCTGAGTTCATATGTTTCATTCTTCCGTAACGGGCATGAAATGGTACCTGCCAATCTCGAGCAATTCAATAGGAACGCCATCAAGGGAATATTAAATGTTGTTCAGAGTCGTCATACATGTCGGCTCGCAACGACGGAGCCACTATTTGGAGGGTTTCGCGGTCATCAGATTGTACTGTTTGTTGTCGTGCGAACTCGTGAAAACGCTATTTGCTCCGTCGGGATTAGTCTCAGCTCCCGTCTTACCTCTGGGTCCTTCTCTATCTTGTCTACTTCCTGACGGTATTCGTCTCACATCATTATATATCATTCAGAACTACGCTTTGACTTGCCTCACTATCTTGTCTATACTCGAAGAATTCCCGAACTTCTGGGAAGGACAGTAATATCTCGGTCGACTCCCCGTTCACCAGGTGAGTACCGTTTCGATTATTCAAATGCATTCACGATTGTCATTCGTCCCAATACTTAAATTTGATTTTGTTTCATAGATTAATCGAGCATTTGCCTTTCTTCGTTTTGCTCAAATTTATCCGTGACACTTCCACTCTTGGCGCTCGCAAATTGGAAGCTACATATCGGCTAATCCATCTTACTGGGAACTTGATGAACCTTGACAATGAAACAGCAAATGGTCGCAAAAGACTCGGTCGCCTCGGAGTCTCAGACCGTCATACATTTTCGAGACGATTACTTATGTTTTACAGGTCATATGAAATTCATACTTGCAAATACAAGCGTCCAGGATATACACGTAAGAGGTTTATCAATGCCGCCCTGATTCTCCTCTGGCAACCTGCGTACTCACAGCATTTTTCCGCTTCCATCGTTTTCACAGCATATTTCCGGGCGTATACAGGATAAAGCCCTATGCTTCGGCATCGGTGCCATCTAATTGCTCTCGCGAAGAGTACGGAGGGCTATATCAAATCTTGCAATCCCGAAAGTGACGCAAGCGGTACGGTACTTTTTACCATCTGCATCAACCAACTTGACAATGCAAGGTAGTGCGTGTGCATCTTGCCTAGCTGCCCAAAGCCATCAAATCGGTTTGATTTCTGTTTATTTAGAATGCAATTGGGACATCACAGTCATACAGAGGCTTACTCACACAGCCTTGGGTGCATCATTGGACCATACTTGCCATCCACACTCGTAAGAGATGTTGTTGTCCTTGAGTTGTTCCGCATGACACAAAGCCATACAGGGATATGCTGATGTATGGGATAAATCGTTCGAACAGCCTTGGTTGATCTATCACTAATGTAAATCCGACTTCAGAAACGCTTGGACACGTACATTCACAAAGCCATTACTTTGGGATGACACAAGGTGCTGTTACTTGATCTGCTCCCTTTAATCCAATCGATCGATTTCCAAGCAAAGGGAATGCAAAACAAGTGCGAGCGTACGATGATAACTGACAAGTATCGACTTGTTTATTCGCATAAGCAGCACTGCTACCAATTATTGATTACCGCTATTATCAGTTTTCGTTGAGAATGTAGATCATTACCGCAGATCAGTCGGAGTCATATCGAAATACTCTTCATGATGATCATCTGGAAATACACTTGGACGGAAAATACAGATGAAATGTGCAAAACTCTCCGTTTCAACAAACTGAGACACATATTTTATCTTGTTTTGCATCGTATGTATCCCTGCCACGTGGTGCGTTGTTGGTCTCCTCTTACTTCTCATTTGGTTTTTCAATTACAAGCACGATAGGGGGACTCGTTTCAGGCTATTACGATATCCCGCGTGGTTACTTCCCTACTCTCGATTTTGCCCAACCCGTGTTAGCTTTCCGATTTGCAATACCGCATTTCTTAGTAGGTCAAAGTCAACTTTTGAGGCGAAACTTCGGAGGAATGAATGCAATAGAGATAGTCATGCATAGCTTTGTTTCGTTTGTTGAGTGTACTCGTTGTTGACCAAACAGAACTAGGTTTTGAACCTTCTATGTGTGCATTGTGATTTATTCTCCGCTCAATTTCTGACATTTCTTCGACTTCCTTCGGAAACAGTTTACGGAGGGCCCTTCTATCTTCCTACCTGATCGGCCTGCTCGTTGCCAGGAGCGTATCTGTGCGGAGCGGCTTCTAGCGAGTCGGAAACGGATCTCGGAATATCGGAGCGCTTCTTCCCCCACTCATGCCTTCGAAAAGTTAACGAATTTGGTGTTCCTAGCTTCGTGATAGTCGCAACTCACAATGCTAAAGTGAGCGTCTCGGCTCACTAACTACGCTCCTCAATCGCGAGGAAGCAGAAAAAAATGGAAGATGGGATAGTAATATGTGTACCACGAGGTATCTAAAGGATGATTCGACAGAGACTGGACCTTCATGTTTCCTAGGCAAGGCCATTACTTCTCTGGATGCTAGTACTTCGTGAGTGATTTATATTTAGGCTATACGCATTAGTACGATGCTTATTGTTCGTGCTGATACATGTGTGTTCGAGACTTTCTGTTTTTTAGATTGAAATTGGTCGGATCGTTTGTCACTCCCGCTCGATCCATCCCTGCATCGGGTTTACGAGAACATGTCACCTACATGATATACGTGAACGTTCGGGCTCTGCCGCCACTTACTTTCTTCTCAGATCTCGAGCCAATTACTTTCCTTGAGAAGTTCCTAAGTCTTATTTCGCTTGATTTTACCGCCGAACCCTGGGCCTTGAATTTTGGGGTGGTGGTTTAAATCCCGTTCATCCTCCGGGCTTGGAATGCATGTAGCTGCTCTCTTCGTCTCTGCATGAATCAAATCGAGGCGACATCGCACACTATATGTCCGTGCTCGTTTCTCAGCGCCTTCATTCTTTTTGTGATATCACCGCTTCTCAGATTCGGAATGTAGCTTGCGGAACGCCATGGCCAAGATAGCTTTACTTGTGTTGATATGGCTTGATGCCATTGCGACGGCGGTTGGTAAGTAACCTTGGCCGAAACGAGTACCTTGGACCCGCAGCTCCTAAACGTGAAAATCAGAGGGTTGAGAACTCTCCGAGCTTGAAACAATAGTTGTCTTCTATTCACAAGTAAATTTAGCATCCTCTAGGCCCTATGCGCGTCAATTATCTCAGGGAGAGCTGTCTGATGATCGGTATCAAAATCACGTCGATAGAGACCCTTGGTGGCAATCTTCCTCAATTCAACTCGCGTGTGGTCTTTACGAATGAGATTGAGGCCCACGAAATTCTGTTCCTAAAGCTTCACACTTCATATCACTTGCTCCACGCTTCCGCGGTTCTTTCTTCGATATGTTGCTTTGCTTTCAATCAAAGTCTCGTTTCAAGTTTCATCTGAGCGGAGTTTTGAGCATTTAAATTTAAGAATCAATAATCGATATGTATACCGTATTGTACCTTCAGATTAGAGTTCATGCGGATCTGTCTGGGAAGCGGAACACTGATGTGTAAGTTGATTTTGTTCTGCTGTCCCACTGAGACGATAAATTTGCTCCATGGTTGCTGTTTTCCAGAAGCCAAGACATATTACGACAATCATTTCAGCCCCTTTCATTTGAATAAGAGTCATCGAAGGACAGTTTCTATTAATGAATTGTTCGGGAATACTAGAACTGAAATCCACGACGTTCGGTGTGCTAGTCTTCGAATCAATGGTGTTGTCACTGCTAAGGTCCCTGGGCCTGCCGGGCGCGCTTCTGATATGCCGACGCGTGCCCGCTTGAATTGAAGATATTTCGCCGTCATCCCGCCCTCCTCTTTTCATTCATCCCTAGTTTCACAAACACGCGTTTAGCCACGAAGATCAGACGCCTAGAAGACAGGAGCAGCGGCGTTTATTCTATTGGTACACGTGGTACTCGAAGATATTAATATTGGCCTATACCCTTCTATTCTCTTCCGTCAATTAATTAATTTCATCTGGATGCCTGTTCATTATTAATATTGAGGGTAAAGAGGAAGAGGACAGTGAGACAAAGAAGGGAAGCGGGACGTGTGAGCCTCGAGGCAGGCACATTAGTGGTTCCCTGTTCCGCTTCATCCTCGACCAGATGTGGACGATCTGGAAAGTATGGAACCAAGATGAAGGGACTCCAAACTGAGACTCGCAAGGCTCTGCACATCATTGACATAACCCCTGCCATCGTCTTCTGAAGTGATATCATTTTTCTCTAGTCCCTTCCCCGTCTGTTCACTTCACTTCGGCTATGTAGGGCAGTGTGATTTCCACCTTCGACATTCTGATTAGACGACATAGATGGGTTTGATGAGGTTTTATGATCTTTTTATTCTTCAACCCAAAGTCGTGTGAGTTCGGCATGATGGCGGATCAAAGATCAGCACGCGCGATTACCTTTTCGGAATTGCGCATAGCCTCACTCAAGAATAGACCGCCATCGTGTCGTCAGTCACTGCTGTGCAAGCCCACGCCCGTATAACACGGTGGGGGCAGTGTGCTTTTATGCACAACTCGGAGATTTCACTGACAGCGCCTCGTCTTTCTTGCTCGTTTTTGGTTGCATTTGACCGGGAACACCGAATGCATCGGTTTACCTGAGAGTTCAAAGGGACGCGATCACGAGAGTGTGCACAGACTCGCACTTCGCTGCTGCGGAGCGCACACAATGCGCGCCTTTATCTGACAAGGCTTGGCCTGTCCTTCTCAGCTCTCTGTAAAACTGGATCCGGAGTACCCGAAAATCTAGTGCAAGTACCGCTTCGAGAGCGAAACACTTGGTATACTTCTCGCACTTCGCTCGCTACACGCTGAATACATACCGAGATTTGATCGATTTTAAACTCAATTTACCTATACGTCCGTGCGAATCAAGCGACTTCAGCGAGATTCAGGGGCTACTCAGGGTTCGACCTCGGATCGACAGACTAATAGTAATACAACTACGTCTTGTCCGAGTTGATCTTTAGAAGCCCTAGTCGGCCTGCTCGGAGATGGTCTGCGGACAGCATTCCACCTTTTCATCCGCGACCATCTCTGCCTGTGCAGGCTCCGGCCTATATTACGAGGCTGCAGAAACACTGACTACTCATCGTGACCCGTCGATTCTCGTGTCGTCATCTGTGTACTGACTCGTCTCTTAGAGACGGCCGTTGCTTGCGTCAACTCGTGATCCTCTCGCAGTGACCACTACCGCGACAATGCAAGCGACACACTCTGGCAGTAGCTCGGGACAATCATCCTCCACCCTCCGCATGCACGGCCGTTCGCATTCCCTCTCAGACCCTCGAGCCTTCCTCGTCGAGGCCCGAGATTCCTCCTCTGTACCACCCCCGCTCTCCGCCACTTCATCTCCCTCTTTCGACTTCTACCAAACACCACCCACGTCTGACTGGCAGTCCTGTTTCGGGAGCACACCGCAAAGTACGCATCCAAGCCCAACTCCCAATGTAGAAGTTACCTCGGATGTATATGCACCACTCCCCCACGCGGCACCTCGTGCTGCCTCTCCGCAGAGCATGGTTAGCTCTGGCTCGACACACGTTGAATCGGTGGCTACTTCATCTCCACATGCTGCTGGAACTACAAGCCCCTCGCGCAGCAGCGGCAAAAAACCGAGCATCGACAGGAACCGCAAGCCCTGCGGTGCATGTTCGAGCAGCAAGCGGAAGGTCCGTATTTCTCCACGTCCATCATTTGTTTATGACTCCGTCTCTAATTAAATATTGGTTGCAGTGCAAAGTAATTCCTGATGTGCCAAATTTGTGCGAACGATGCAGGAGCCATGGCTTGATAGAATGCCCACCGCACATCTCGTGGTCCAACCGAAAGGCCAGCATACGCGACAATGAGAGCCTTTCGCCTCTTGAGGTGGGTTTGTTACTCGCATGTGCATAGGCTATCAAGTGTTTAACATTCTTTCTCCTGTCATTATAGACCGACGATAAGGATTTTTCCTCGCGCTCCGTCAGTCCGTCATATTACGGGTCAGGCAAATCTCCAGTTGGGTATTCTGGGGCATATAATCAAGATGAAGGTGGGCTATACCCAGACATGGCAACAACACGCGAGTGGGTGCAGAATCAGACCCTTGTCGCTTCAGGCAGTTCGAATACTGTCGACATGGTCGGGCAGGATCCGTTCTATGCTCAGCAACAGCGCAACGAAAATCAAAATCAATTTCCAACTCACAATCAAAATCTCACTGTACCCCACTTTGTGCAGCAGTATGCACAAAATAACCCATGGTGAGTCAAGTTGTCCATCTTTCGTCTTGAACGTTGGAACTAATTCACTGTCTTCGAACTTACAGCTTGGTTCCACCTGTACTTCCTGCATGTCACAACTGCCACACTCCTTATGACGAATATCTTGTCCTGAACTACGCGTTAGCTACACTATCGGCGAACCTGCCTTGCCCACCATACGAAGTAGACCAAAGAGTTCTCAACGCATACGAAAACATCCCACACAGCAACTCTCCTTACGAAAACCAGAACTCTTTTTAGATTTTCCATTATAGACTTTCAGGAACTTTTTTTATTCACTCAGAACCAGAATCAGAATTGGACTTGTATTGGATACGGACTGGAACGTTGCCTCATATTATCGCCTCGTAATTCTTTCTTTACACTTTCAGCCAATCATTTTCTTTCATCATCATTGGCACGCGAACTTTTTTCAAATTCTTATAATCGAATGACATTAAGTATAATTGTATTTTTATTCTTTCATGACTACGGACATCGTACCACTTCCTTTACCTTCTACATCCACTTAACTCCGAGCTTACCGCCTCTTTCTCGCTTTCTGCTTCAAGTAGACGTAGATGACGCGTCATAATTGCCTGCAATGCTATGGTCTTATAGTTCCGCAGTCCATAAAGTGACTAGCGGACGGAGACTTGATAATGATGTTGTGATATGCACCGCCTGTTTTCGCCTTGGTGGCGAGCAAGTGCTATATTGGTCTCCCTTGATATTTTCCCGTCATCACAACTACTACTACATAACCCAAATGAGCCATGGCCCAGAATGATTTCAGCACTATCACGTACTCACGTACAGGCCTATACCTAGATATGCACCGTAGTGATGGACATCACGAACGTACTCGCGTTCCGCAGTACGTCTGATTGTAAAGCATAGCCCTTGTATGCACGAGGCATGTGAATTGATTCGAGAGTGCGACCGGCTCGAACGCCAAGACATTGATATGAGGGTAAGAAGGCCTAGTATTAGCTGTAAACATGCATTGCTTTACTCACATCTGAAACAGGAACAGGATAGCAGAAGAATATTTGATTAGTAGAAAAATTAGTTGGATAATAATCCGTAGAACATATATACTGTGCAACTAGCACCAGCTCCCTTCTACATGAAGCAGTTGCGAGGCGGCGGATCAGTACTAATAGCGCTGGTCTGGCATCAAAGTGCTCACTGGAAAGATTCCTTCCATTATGACACATTTACCAAATGTGAGGTAACATTTGCAACTCAGAGGGAAGGCAGATATCATTGCGTCCTCACAAGTAAATGATAATAACGAAGGAAAATTTGTTAATAACATCCACGTTCCTACCCCCAACAGGTACTCGGAGACATGTTGTTGGTGCGCCACTCTTAGAGGCAAGAGGATTAGGACGAGTTACTAATCCCACAGTGAGCAATGTTTGGAGTATCATTAAGTAATAGGTTTTTTTATTAATGACTTCTTCTAATGTGGTTATATATACACAGTTACAATGTATCTTACTTCAGCTACAAAGGGGAAATGCTTTGAAAATGGGTCGAAACAAAGACGAGTGAGCTAACTAATGAGATACATGAAAGGCTTTGATACACATACAAAGTAGTATAGGAACTCAGAATGGATGCTTAATAATGATATTATCAATACACTGCTTGTTTCGTCTTGGTGTGGTGGCAAGTACTGTACCCATCTGTATGGGTACAACCGTAACGTGTAACGCAGGGGTGGTTTGGTTGCTAGGAGTAACGTGTAACGAATAGAAGTAGTTGCTTTCCCTTAAGGAGCGTTACATTTTTAAGCGAGTATTAGATTATGTAAGACAATTCAAGTGTAATCAAGTATAGTACTACAAGCGTAAGAAAACTTGAAAAGATTACTGGATTGTAGGCAAACCAACTCCATCCTCCCCCCATAGTATTCCCTCGTCATTGTAAGCATATATATCCTCTTCCTGAGCACTTGGAATAAGTCCAGAAGTACTACTCAATGCCTTAACGTTATTAGCAAGTGTACAGTATTGTTGACTACGGCCTCCAGGTATTTTTATCTTCAAGACAGAATGAACAACCTCGGAAATAGGTAGTAGTAGGACACCTTATTTTCTCCATTTGGTCTAATGTTCCTTTTTCGTTCAGAAAATAGATAAGATTGAATCTATATACTAATGCTAATCTAGTATAGTAACATCCAGCAAGATCCGTCTAGGTTGCCTGAGTTAGCAACTGTAACACGTACGCATGGGTTGGTTTCCAATTTTCACCGGTAACGCACTCCAGCTGGTTGTACCCATACAGATGGGTACAGTATGTCCCCTTTGATAAGCTCTCGTCATCACAGCTACATAACTTAAATGTGCTATGGTCCAGAATGATATCAATGCTATTGGACTCGCACGCATGGGTCTTTACCTAGGTCCTAGGTGAACGACATAGAAAGATGGAGAGCACAAACGCCGTTCCGCAGTATGTCCGATTGTAAGCATAGCCCTTGTATGCACGGGCATGTGAATGATTTAGAGACTGAGACCGTCAAGGTGGCGATTTGAGGGCGGGTCTGTTAGTAATATCAACCCCAAGTATGCATATAGCTTTACACAGGTTGTGGCTCAAATGAGACAAGGGAAGGGAGCCAGAGGGATGATTGATTGATATTAATTTTGGTTTCATAGTACTCTGTAATGCACATACTAGTATAACTGCGAAACTAGGATTGTCTCTCTTCCATATCAAGCACGGGGACTGTACTGGTCTGACCTTCAGGACTCAACTTCTGTATTCATTAAAATATTGTAATTTCTATCATTATTCTCGATTCAGTAGAAACTTAAATATTAGATACTCGCAATAGGGAGATTTTATTAAGCCTAATCCTTGCAGAAGTATACATGCCTTCATCCAATATGAGCTTGCCATATATTTGTCAGCGTCCCTCACAAATTTAGACAACTTGGAGAAGAGTATCCCGACAATACTAGGAATGCAGAAAGGAGAAGGTGTGTCAATACTGATGAAGAACATCAATCCAAGTATTACCAGGCATTAAATGGAGTTTCCTAGCATACTAATATACACACAGTATCCAAGTTGTAGAAGCTGCAGAGGGGAAAGTGGCTGAAAGACTGTGATTCCTTTTATTACTATTTGTTTGCTACATGCGATCAAGCATTACAACTCAGAGGGTAAGTTGTATGGCGTCTTTGATAACATGTAGATGATAAGAATGTAATGAAACTCAGTGTTAGCATCGATATCCGTGTCCCTGCCTCCAACAAATACCCAGACTCCCAGGGACATTGTGTCCGTGTCCAATCCTGAGGAGGCCAAGAGGGTAGGAATCATTGCGGCTACAGTGAGCAATGGCCCGGGAATGAGTATTGCTAAGTAACTAATAGCCTGTTCTCATACACTTATATATATAGTTTTGTAGTGTATCTTGATTAAGCTACAAAGAGAAAGCGCATTGAAAGCGGGGTTGAATAAAGACGAGTGGAGAAGCAAATGAGTTTCATGAAAGGCTTTGAAGAAAATACAAAGCAATTCTGCATGCTTTGCTTCTTTTCATCCTTATATACTTTGTTCGTCCCTTTCATTTCAAATAAAGCACTTTCATGCAGATATGCAACGTACATCTGTTTAATTTAGCAGCTTTTGCAGAGTTAGAATACAAGTGTTTTCACATACATGATTTCAGGACATATCAACAATACACGGGCTTTGTTCTTTGTACAGACATGTGTAATGTTGAGTATATTTTGTGGTCTGGTACGAGACAGTCTTGTTAGGCTTGAGTTCGAATCGGTATTATTGATAATCCGTTCCTGTGTAGTTCGAATTCGTGTGATTATAATATTATGTCACGAAATCTAGCATCCACGATGATTATAAAGATTATGAAGGCTTTTGGGGCCGAGATGCGTCATCTCGTGAAGATGAGGAGGACTGTGGTGAAGGCGTTGTAATACTATTACTCGGTATACGGAGTGATGTATCTTCAAATTCTGCCCAGCCTCCTCGTAGCCCGACGTCGACTATTCGATTCAATACTCGCGTGAGCTCCTCGTTCCTGCAACACCAAAGAGAAAAAATACATGAGTATCGCCCGCTGATGACGAATTTAAAAAGAAACAGAAGCCAGCGGAGAACGAAGTAAAGAAAAGACATACCGTCCCTTCTCCAACTCCCACTGTTCCTCAAACCTCCTCTCCAACGCCTTTACACCCTCACTCAACCCCTCTATTCGATTATTCAGATCCTCAATTTTATCATCGATGACGTCTCGGCGTTTAGCTTGACTTCGTGAACTGCGGTATGTCTCGCCGAGGATGAGGAGTGCTGCGACGGAGAAGAGGAAGCCTTCGGCTATGGCGTCTGCTCCTTGGTCGATTGCTCTGTTATTTTCGTTAATGATTTGATTTTGGTCACGGGGGGTCGAGGAGAGAATGTGAATGTGAGGAGAGGAGAAAGGAAGAGAGGAGAAAGAAGGGAGAAGAGACAGACCGAGCTTCAGAGAGAGGACGGATGTTCTTTGCAGGTTCACCAAGGAGGTTGGTACGGAGGTTGACTTCTGCACGGTGTTTGGCTTGTGCGAGGTTCATGCACCAGCGGCGGAATGTCTCGTGTCTAACAAATCAACCAAACCAAGCTCGTCGTCAGATATGTGAATGTCGGATAAAGTAGCCAAGACTCAACTCTTTGGCTTGTTGCTTTATGGTATTCGCGATTGGTTTCGCTAACGTCTGGAGTCACGGTTAAGAACAATCATTTGTTTGGTTTTGGCGATTACGGCCAAGAGAGACAGATGCTTACGCGAATCGCGAGTGTAGCGAGTTTTGTAGTGGCCATGGTTTAAGTATTACGTTCTGTTGAGAGGAGACACGAAAGCTGGGCACAGGTAAAGAAATTAGAAAATAGACGCGTCTCATCGGCAACAGTCGGCTCATCCTCTCCTCTCGCCCTCCCTCCAAATTATCCAATCCAATTTCTTCACAATGTCAACAACCTCCTCCCCCGCTCCCTCTGCCCTCCCCAAACCAACAGTCCGCAAACTCTCCAACGCAACAGCCTCAGCAATCTCAGCAGGTGAATCCGCCTTCCACGCCCTCGCCTCACAAGTCGGCGGACACCCAGGCGTACTAGCTTCAGAAGATAACGCGTTGATCGTTAAACAGTCGTTGCATAAGGAAAGGACTTTCTATGAGTTGTTGGCGCAGGAGAGTATGGAGTTGGTGTATTTGCAGAAGTTTGTGCCGAAGTTTTATGGGACTTTGAGGTTGGAAGGGCAGGTTGCGAGTGTTCCTGCTGCGGCACAGCAGAGTGCTGGAGGAGTAGCGGTGGACGATGGTACTGGGATCGTGCCCGTACCTGAAGTTGAAGAGAAAGATGAGTAAACAACACTCAGAATCGTTCATATGGGATGTGTGATTTATCTGGTACTATGCTACTTTACAGTCCATAGTGTTACAAAACGTCGCATCTGAATTCACAAAACCAAACATCATGGACATCAAATTAGGGACAGTCTTATACGAGGAAGGCGCAACGGAAGAGAAGAAACAACGTATGCTCGAGACAGCACGGAATACGACGTCTTTTGAGACTGGTATCCGGCTTACTGGATTTCAGGTACATCTAAGCCGTTACTGTTTTGAAGCGCATATAATCAACTTTACATCGACTCTCTCGATAGGTCTTCGATTATACGAAGAACGAGTCTATCATAACACCAAAATCGTACGGCAAGTCGATCAAGACATCCGACTTACCAGAGGGTGTCCGACGATTCTTCCCCGTCTCGTCTTTACCAGCGGACAGCAACAAACCCGAAGGCCTGGGTCTCCCACTAAACTTACTCCTACCCATTTTACGAGGCATTTTATATGATATACGGGAGTTGCGAGATGGCTTGGCGAAGACAGAATTGCGCATGGTCGGAGGGAGCTTGTTGATCGTGTACGAAGCAGATTGGGAGGTTGATCGGTCATTGCTGGATGTTCAGGCGCAGGAAAGACAGGGTATGAGCGAGGCAGAACTGGCGAATTCTGCGGGATTTGGCGCGGAGGGGAAGAAAGATGAGGAAGATGACGGATACGACAGTGATAGTGACGATTCGGAGGAGGAAGAGAGGTCGCCCTATGTGGTGAAGCTAATCGATTTCGCGCATACACATCTAACTCCGGGAGAGGGACCAGACGAAGGAGTGCTGAAGGGGATGGACACGACGATTAGTCTATTTGAAGGGCGAATCAAGGAACTGGAAACTGGAGCGTAACAATATTAAATGTATACCAACATCTATGAGTATAACTATCTTGTATATTATTTGAATAAATAGATAAAATAAAAGGTTTGCGAGGGGCACGAAACGCAGCGCGTACAGACTCTCTGCCCCGATCTCATACGACTAACTCGGATGGACGAGCAGGTTGCAGAATTGCTTCCCTGGCCTGTCATCGTCACATTACTCCATGCCGTAAGCAACTGCTTCCGCAGCGCTGGGCAAATGGACTCCAAGTTTTCGCGAGAGGGCGGATCGAACTCGGCGCACCGGCATTTGGAGCCGCTGGAAGTCACCACCTCGCATTCCCTTGAGTGGGCCATTACAGCCTGAGCCAGAAGGGCATTAAAATTATAGATTGTAGTGTGTAGTATTACGCGTGACTCTAGTGTGCTGAATTATACCAAGCGTCTGAGTGTTAACTCTTCTTCTCCGACGACCACAACACAAAATGAGTACCTCGACACCAGACCCGCTCAACGCCCTCCGCGACGCAATCCGCTCAAAAGCGTCCATAATTTACGCCAATGACGCCGGGCCAGTCTCCTCCCTCTCCGCCGCAACAAAGCTCGTCCTCTCTCCTTCCCTCTCCTTCCCGAAAGACACTCCAACACGACTCCGCAAGCCCGATGCAACAGCTACGAACCCACAGTCCGACCCGAATGCGTTTTTCCGCCTCGATGCGGTGTATCTGACGTGGCTGCTACGAGATGCGAGTGTCGCAGAGTACATGCAGCAGGCGAGGGAGTGTAAGCTCCTTGGTGCGTTTGTTGGTATTACGGATCGGAAGGGCGTTGCGGAGTGGTTGGATGGGAAGACGAGTTCGTATAAGGGGGTTGTACCGTTAGAATGTATGTCTCTCTTTTCTGTTAATTTTAAGTATTTGTTGGTTGGTGGCGACGACTGACGAATGGACGAATGGATGTACAGCGGACTCGCACACCCCGCCCGGTTCGCCTCCGTCACAGAGTATCACTCTACCGAAGACTGGGCCACCTGGTGCTGCTGCGTCTACGACGACCACTGGCTCACCGGCGAAACGACGCCATGCAGTCGACGCTGCAGATGCGGAAGTCGTTAAGAAGATCAAAGCAAATGAGATTGAGCTATCTGACCGGACGTCGGTATTGAGGGGCACGAAACCCAATGTATGTTTCTGACAATGTCAATCTCTACATCGAGAGTGTGAGGTTGAATTGTCGTTGATGGTTTGTTACAGGACTTTAGCAACGTTCGATTGATGTTCGCCGAACGGTTAAAGAAACTAAAGGAAGCCTCGAAGAACGGGGCGATTCCTCCACCCGCAGTTGCTCCAAAAATCGGTTCGTAATTCCACTTTATTCACCTTCAAAAACTCCTTTGACTCATTACTTGCATAGATCCAAAACTCCAAGCTCGAAAGTCCAGTATGTCCTGTCTTTATCTATACCGATTTTTCTCAGAATGTTAATCACAATGCACTGGCTAGAAAACATGCTTCCAATTATTATGATCTCCTCGTCCCCAACATCCCTCATAACAATGTACAACGTCCGAAAGTTCCTCCAAGAAGCTTCGTACGTCCACTCCCCTCCCCCTTCCCAACCCTCTACTAACTCTCCACCCTCGTAGATTCGAAAGCCCCTCCGACGCCCGCACCCGCGCCGCCTCCGAAGGAACAACCCGCCCAGAAGACGTCATCCCCATCTACCGCACCCACACACACATCGATCCCTCCGGCCAAGAACGCCGCACCCAATCACGGTACTATGTCGTCGACGGTGTAGACGCCCTTGCGAAATTCGGGAGTGATGCGTGGGATAGGGTTGTTTGTGTGTTGACGACGGGACAGGCGTGGCAGTTCAAGCCGTATAAGTGGACGGAGCCTATGACGCTTTTTCATCATGGTGAGTGATACATTGGTTTGCCTTTGATTTTTATCAATCACATGTGTGTGTTCATGCTGACTGAATATGTGTTTTCAGTTAAGGGCTTCTACGTAAGTTGGGCAAACGATCCGCCGAATGTAAAGATTAAAGACTGGAACGTTACTGAACTCAAGGTACGCCATCCTTACCCCCGCCCCCTACTCCTCCTTAACATACTGGTTAAATATATATGTACTAATGACGAATTCGTAAATGATAACCCATATTAGATCGATCAACACAGACGACACGTCGACAAGTCTGTCGTAGCCAATTTCTGGAAGACGTTAGACGCGTGGACATTAGCGAATAAGCCGTGGTTGATGAAATCGTAGTTGCTTTTAATATGAATATTTATCTGTCTCTTCCCTTGCACCTTACTACGAGTTTGAATTTTCTTCCCCGTGTATATGCTACACTTGTGTGTTCCCGCCTTAAGTACACGTTCTTGCATCCTTTTGTTTGTAGCTCTGCATTGCTTGCCATGAGTGTATATACATTTGCATCTCGAAAATATACAGTACTCCATTAGAATGATTGTACCTTGTAGCCAGGAAGTAACCATTTCCCATTTTCTTGGATGAAAAGAGACAAAGGTGCACAATTACTATCTTGTTTGTAGCTTGACTTGTTACAGAAACAATGGCTAGGAAGTAAATATGTATAAAATATGATACAAATACAACAGCTCTAGTTGCACCAATGATCAGACAGCTGTCTGTAACTCATCAAAGCTCTTTGTCTTGAAGTCCCCAAATTCCCAATTAAAGCAATCCTGTATTATTCAAATCAGTACTACCACTCACCAAAAAAAAAGGGCCAAGAGACAAAGGACTCACAACACAATCATCTTCATCACCAGCCTCAGGTACCTGCCTCCCGGACTTTCCTTCACTCGGCTCCTCCCAATCGTTTGCAAGTACCTCTTCGATAACTCGGTTGATCGAATGTGTGCGTATGTCAACTGCCCAGTTGAGTTTCGTTACAGTGTCGTATTTGATGACTTTGCCCATATGACACCTAATGTGGATAGATCAATAAAAAAGTGGAAGGTGAAGGGAACGGAAAGAATTGAAGGCACGAGTTTGAATTGAAAGGCATTGGGTTATGATGTACGTACTTGGTCTCCATAGCGTACCCTCCGATCGCACAGAATGAAGTTACGCCGTTGCATACGCCCATGGCTATTGGGTCTGCCGTATGATAAACGTGAGTGATATGGAGCGTCGAAGGCTGGCGAGCAAGAGCCGACTTGATAAGTACAGGATATGGCACATGAAAGGAAACCACATACAGGTGAAGGGAGATGAAGTCTTGTTGCAGCGAGCTTCTCTGCTGGAGCCTCAAACGCGACGACAGGCACACCGAAAGTCGCACCGGTTAACGAAGCGAGTGCACCACCGAGCGAGTGACCTAAGAGAGCGACCCGTGCTCAGTAATTGCGAGTTCGAAGACCTGTACGAGAGCACATACCGGTAACCCAGATATCAGCATTTGGATATAGATAAGTAACATTATTGTATAGATTCTGTCAAGAAGTTACAGTCGTCAATACGCAAAATACGAGAAGTTAATAGACACCAACAATTGCAACGTTGTAGAATAGACTTTCGTCAGTTAAAGCAGTCTCAACACAACTTTGGTCGCATTTGTATCCACCAGAATAGCAACCGCAAACAGGCGACCAAGTTGGACCCACCCGTGCGCAGCAGCATGAGAAGAGAAGATTGTCGTTGATCTTGTCTTTCTTCACAGTTGGACCACCACCGCCAACAATCCAACCTCCCGAGGTACCCTTGATGGAAAGGACGACAGTAGAGTTATCTTCAGAGGCGAATATGTACCCTCTAAACCCGTCTGCGTCTGGTTCCCAGCCAAACGGAAAGCTCTAACGTCGGCACCAGTTAATCCACATACTGGAAGCACGTAACTTAACGACTCACATCGTTTCCCCAATACGAGTCGAGAGAGTACCAAGATTTCTCAGTGGGTTCGTAGTATGCATTGTTGGTCATTTTAGCCAGTGTTAGGAGGGTCTCACGGTCATTCACGTCAGGAGCGGGAACTGTCGACTGAACCCATAAATCTGCGTCAGTCTGTCCGTATAGACGATAGTTCGTTCTTGCATTTAGGAAGGCATTGAATGAGCTCGGTCTGTGCGTTTGTATATGTCGAGCTTTGACGGCGTGCTGGTCGGGTACGAGAGATGGTAGTACGTCGGCAAAGAGGACATGCGAGTCATTAACAATTGCATGTTCGTGTCTCAGTGAAAACTTTCGAGGTAGCGGTGTCTTTTCCAAAATAGTCTGCTCATTCGCTGAGTTAGAGCCCGAGAAGTACAATATAGGAGCGAGTAGGAGCTGCAGCGCATTCAGGAGGGCGAGTAACATGGTAGTCGTGAGGATAGCGTAAAGGCATGGCACGCGTTTCTCCTGAATATGGAGATGTCTAATCACGTGCACGTATTTCAAGCATACCACGCCACACTTCGATCAGGATCGAAAGTGTTCCTAGCACTCGCGTTCGTTAGCACCATCATTAGTGTAAATCAAGTGTGACGGGAGGTTTTGTAAATCACATCCATGAATGCACATGAAATGACCACTTCAACTAGCTAAAGCTTTAAAACAAAATAGAGTATTTCAATCCCGAGGGTTCTAAAGTCTTATCCGAAGGCTCCGAAAAATAGTGAATCGTACAAAAGCCCAACGTAGTTATTGATAATCATACGACGTATCCCTTAAAATTTTGCCCAAATTACAATAAGCAGACGACATCAAGATAAGAAAGTAGCAAACTCACGCCATTGACACGAATAGTCTGCCCGTTGACCCACGACGCTTCAGGAGAGGCTAGGAACGCAGTAACTTGGGCAACTTCTTCCGGCTGGCCTAGACGTTTCTCGGGATGCAAGTTCGTGATAAATCCAATCTGCTGCTCTGTCTTTCCTGCGTAGAAGAGATCCGTGTAGATGGGACCTGGAGCGATGCAGTTCACAGTGATCGCGCGAGGCCCGAGATCTTTTGCGAGGACGCGCGTGATTTGCTCGATTGCGCCCTTGGCTGCGGCATAGACGAGTGATGTGGAGGGAACCATAGAAGCATGGGCAATCGACGAAGAGAAAAAGATGACGCGAGATCCTGTAGAAATGTGATGAGCTTCAGAAAACTGTATCTAAGTAGAACATGTGCATACCCGGATCAAATGAGCCTGCAGCGGCCTTGACAAGGAAAAGCGGTCCCTTCACATTCGCATTGAAATGCGTGTCGAAGAATTCCTCATCGATTTCACTCAAGGTACGCATACCAAAGATACCCGCATTTAGTACTAGAATATCCAGGCGAGCGAATGCTTTCATAGTCGCATCCAACAACTCTTGTCCTGCAGCTGGTCCAGAGACATCTGCTTTCACAGCTATAGCCGCTCCAGCTCGCTTCGCATTAAGACCAGCCACGACAGTGTTGGCTGCCTTTTCGTTAGTGACATAGTTGACAACTACACTTGCGCCATCATCAACAAGGCGGTTAGCGATTGCGGCGCCAATACCGCGAGAAGAGCCAGTTACGAGTGCGACCTTTCCGGCGAGAGGTTTCACGAGGGACATTTCAGCTCACAAGCAGATCAGGGAAGTATAGATGTCGAGGTCAAGTCGCATATATACGCCACCGGTAGCAATGTCCCAAGACCTAGACTCAGCTAGTGCGGCGTAAATACATCCACTTTTGGCACTCCGAAATGGACAGTGTTTTTGCAGAATTACCAAACTCGCATTTACTGCAATGTGAAAATGAATGTAGGATAAGCTTCTTTCAAAAGCAAATTGATAACCTCAAAATGGTTCAGGAGGCACATGGGCGAACACGTCACAGCAGTAGGAGATAAGGATGAGATAAAGCGCCCTGCAACAGAGTTGACTTGTGAGGCACCATGTGCACGTATTGTGTCATAGGTGATGAGCCAAGTTAGTGGCTGAATAGTGACGAGAAAAAGGGTATCAAGCGAGAAATCACCGTCCAAGACCAGACAAACAAGCTGCAAACGTGTGGCGTCAGTAGGCTCTCAGTTCCAGATTTCATGACCATGCTAGTGACTGCATCAGACTGATTATCCGAGCAGTATATAGCATCATAGCGCAACAAATCGCCGAGAGTGACAGTTCTCCTCTGGTAGAAGTTAATCAGTAAGGCCTCCAATGGTTGAATGTGCCCCAAGTTTTTTTCCAACTTTCCGGGCAACCTGATTAGTCAGACCTTCCTTACTTGGATGGATAGTCAACATGAATCAACTGCTAAATGGACAAAGTTCCTTTATTATTTTGGATTACTGGGATGCAGACGCCTTTATTCAAATCCACACGCTCTAAATTCAACAATGCCACAGGGCATGCAGTATTTCCTGACATTAAACAACATAACCCTGGAAGTGTTCCAAAGTCCGCAGTCAGCAGAGATACCCACATAACAAGATAGCAAACTCACGCCGTTGACGAGGATAGTTTGCCCATTAACCCACGATGCTCCAGGAGAGGCTAGAAATGCGGCAACGTGCGCAACCTCGTCTGGCCGGCCGATACGTTTCTCAGGATGCAAGGTTGTGAGGAAGTTGATCTGTTCCTTAGGAATACCTGTGCGGAAGCCATCCGTGTCGGTGGGACCTGGAGCGATGCAGTTTACGGTGATGCTACGAGAGCCGAGGTCTTTTGCAAGAACACGCGTGAATTGCTCGACGGCTCCCTTGCAAGCGGTATATACGAGAGTCGCTGCGGGTACTACAGAGGAATGTGCAACGCCCGAAGAGATAAAGATAACGCGTGAACCTATAGAAAGATAAGGCAAGAGCCAGGGTGCTCTACACATACTTAAGAACGTACGAAATTATGCATACCTGGAGCGAGTGAATTTGCAGCAGCCTTGACGAGGAAAAGTGGTCCCTTCACGTTTGCATTGAAATGGTCGTCGTAAAACTCCTCGTCGATCTCGCTCAATGTACGGAACTGGAAGACAGTAGCGTTTAAAACGAGGATATCCAGGCGGCCGAATGCCTTAATCGTCGCATCAAACAGCGCCTGCGCTTTAAATGGGCTAGAGACGTCTGCCTGTATAGCTATAGCTGATCCAGCGCGCTTTGCATTAAGGGTAGCCACGACGTCATTAGCCGCCTTTTCATTGCTGACGTAGTTGATAACAACGTTTGCACCGTCATCGGAAAGACGTTGAGCGATTGCGGCACCGATACCGCGAGAGGAACCAGTAACGAGAGCAACTTTTCCGGCGAGTGCACGCGTAGACATTCTCAACTTGAGTAGCTTATATATACCTAGAAAGACGTTGTGATCGGGTCACTTATATACATATTCTAAGACGAGTGACTACTCCGTGCCGTGCGGGAAGTGTCCATTTTTATTAGGCATCTGAACCGGATGTAGTCCTATAAATTCCCAAGCTTCATTATATTCATAATGATGCCAGTTGCCGAGTGAATAGTTCGAAGAATACGTTAATGCACATAGCGCCAAGGAATGCCAGGGCCGAGGGGAGTAATTCAGAAATGACATCCCGGAATCCGTCAATTTCTAAGATTCCATTAGGCCGTTTAGTAAAAGCAAGATAGTATTTCCAAAATGTGCAGGACCGCCAAAGAAGCGCTCGAGAGACGAGGAGACCATCGACGTCGACGTGATTTGTCAAATGGTTAGTAGTGTCCTGCCGAAGTCAACCGAAGTCAACGAGTGACGTCTTTGTTTTCCATAGTTATCGGAATCCAGCAGGTGGAAGAAAGAGTATAAGTTCCGTGGAGAACGAGAGTGTGAAAGAATGTGATTTCTTGACGCATTTGCTTAGTCATACCTTCTTTATTGGGAAACTCAAGATGCGCTTGCCAAAAATTTGTAGACGGCCGAAGAGAGGCACATTCCCCTTCTCAACCTCCATACCCCTTGTAAGTTTGTCAGACGTTCCTTTATTTGAGCGAGTTAAAATCTCACAGAACGGTTATAGAGATTAGACAAAATGTCGCAGCCGAATGGCGTCGCCCCTGGGGCACCGACGAAAACGCCAACAGTTGTAGGCATCAACTTTGGCAACTCCTATTCGTCCATCGCCGTCATCAACAAGGTCAGAAATGCTCGAACATCGAGATACATGAGGCTGATGAATTAAACCGTCGTGGTAGGAAGGACTTGCGGACTGCATAGCTAATGAGGACGGCGAACGTCAGATCGCGTGCGCGGTGTCCTTCCATGGGGAGGAGATGGTGAGTTGCGTTTCCGTTTCCACATAGCATTCTGGCTAATCTATGCGCAGTATATTGGAAACCAAGCAAAACCGCAGCTTATCAAGAATTCAGAGAACACCATCATCAACTTCCGAAATCTTCTCGGTAAAAAGTAGATATTTATGTTTTCCTCGCCTTTTATTCTGTTAACGAAGCTGTTCAGGTTCTCGGAGATCCCAAAAGACCAACCCATCACATCAGCTCCCGTCATTCAACATCCGGAACAGCCTGACGTTGCAGCATACAGGGTTGCCATCTTACAGCCCGCACCCTCCCCCTTACCACCTGCCAGTGTGAAGTCATCAATTCGATCTAGTTCGAACACCCCTGCCACTTCCGTCCTTCCTACTCCACGATCTGAGCCCATTCCTGCAGAACGTATCCTTACTGTTCAAGAAGTTACTTCTATATTCCTCAAGTCATTGGTAAAATCCGCGCAAGACTTCTTGGGTCGTGATGTTGATGGGGCCGTGGTCACTATCCCTTCATGGTTCGACGATCGTGCTCGTGCAGCGCTAGAATCCGCGGCAGAGGAAGCAGGCTTCAAGGTACTACAGTTCCTGGACGAAGCTGCAGCTGGTTCGCTGATTACGGTCAGTGACCCTGTCATGGAACTTGATCCTGACCGAACAGCACTTCTTGTCGACTTGGGCCAGACGTCGCTATCTTTATCCGTCCTTTCCTTCCGCCACGGTCTCATCTATGCAATCAATGCTGCACATCATTTCGATATTAATGGCGAGCAGATTGACACGAAGCTCGTGAAATATTTTGCAAAGGAATTCACCAAGAAAATGAAGACACCGCTAACTGTCTGTCCTCCTGCCGACAATGCCGACAAACGAGCGGAAGCAAAGTTGCGACTTGCTTTAGAACACACAAAACGTACGATCAGTGCATCTCCTGGTGCTGCGAGCTGTTCCGTCGAGTCGTTAAAGGATGGTCTCGATTTCACCGGGACAATCAACCGAATGCGTTTCGACATGGAAGTACGCTCGGTGTACGACTCAGTCGTACGCGCTGCCATTAATCTACTAGAGAGCGCCGGTCTTGAGCCTTTGCACGTGGACGAAATCATCTATGTTGGCGGCTCCGCTTCCCTTCCAGGGCTGGACGAGACGTTCTTTGCAAAGGGATTCCCAGAAAGTACTGTCACACCGTTTACTGCGGGGACTGTCGTGGGAGGAGGCATAGGGGACCCGACGACTTTACTATCACGTGGAGCCGCGTTACAGGCTCGTCTACTTGCAGAGATCGCAACAGAAGATCAACAATTGCACGATGCTTTCCGACCGGACAGTGAGCATGCCGCAGTACAGGCTACTGCGAAGACGATTGGCATTATTCTTCCTGGAGCTGATTCAGCCAAGGAGGGTCTTGGTGGGCAATGGGTATTAGGTGTTCCGCGGGAGACGCCGTTACCTTACCGACGCATCGTACAATTCGATTGTGACCTGGGTGACGCAAAAAAAGAGGAGTATACGATTGGTATGGAACTCTGGGAAGTAAACGATGGTGTGAAGGTGGAAAAAGTCAAACCCCCGAAGCGTGAGCCCGAGGAGAGGGAAGATGAGGAGGAGGAGGAAGAAGAAGAAGAGGAAGAAGAGACCCGCGAAAAAACTCTAACAAAAGAGAAGCAGCTTGGAGCGCTACTAGTCCGAGCAGCCAATGCCAGGAAGGATGGGGGACGATGGAAGACTCGTATTCAAGTGCAATTTGTTGTCAGTCATTCGGGTGGTGTAGTCCTTACTGCTGCAGAGATTTCAAAAGACGGAACAGGGGCGCCGTCGACTATTCATGTCTCATAGACGTAGTTGTTAATAGATGTATCCTCTAGATCGGCATACAGATTGTCTCGGTGTGAAAAATATCTCTGCGTTTTAAATGATAGGCGTAAATGTGAGGCACGTGACAAATCGCGTTTTGTGACGCTTCGCGTTTGCTGCGTGTCTCGCTCGCAGAAGTTGGTAAACGACCATAATCGACGATGGGCCCGACGTAAGCAATTTACATCTAAATGCAGTTCATCTTCTTATATTTATTATAGCCGGGTACCATATGATCAAGATGATGACGCGTATCTGGTGAAGTATATTGCTACATACAATGCTGACGGGGCGAATCGTATGGGCAATGCGCTCTACAAGCGACTCGTCGAGAACGCAGAAGGCAAATGGCCGTGGGCAAAGCGGCATTCTTGGCAAAGTTGGCGCGAACGTTACAAGGACAATCAATATAGGTTTAAAGCCGCGATTAAAAAATACCAGAAAAAGCACGGGGTGATTGCTGGTGCGAATGCCAAATCCAAGAAGGATGAACTGGCGGACAGGGAAAGCAGCCAGGAAGCAGAGTCGGAAGCCGAAAGCGTCGGAACTAACGGCCGTCCCAATGGGAGTGGTCCTGCGGAGCAACGTTCTCAAACAAATCGACAATACGCGAACGGTACAGGGGCATCCGGAAGCAGCAAGAATAATGAACCAGCTTCTGTGCACCAGAATGGTTCTTTGCAAAGCCAAAATCGTGTTGCACGCAAGACTGCTCGGAAAACTGTCCCTGCGTCCAAGCGTCCTTCAACAAATGGTGATGCTGCCAATATAAGCGATGGAACAGATTCCAGCCACAAAGGGAAAAGAAGAGCGGATGCTGCTGAAGTCCGGGACGAAACTAAGCGCAGAAAGCTTGACGACGTGCTTCTAGATACTCCCGACGATGGAGACTCGGCGGGTCCTTCACGGAATGACAACATTACGAATGGTGGTACACTAAGAAGTGTCGTCTTGAGCCCTCAGAAGTATGGACTACAAAGGTATTGCTGTGTCTGTTGCGCGAAAGTTTGTTCCTAATTTATCTGGTTTAAGATCTTCCGCTGTCGGCCGTTGCCTTGGACTACTTTCAGTTATGGGAGGACTTGAGAAGTTTCTTAATGATGAGAAAGTGCAAAAGTCCGTTGTCGATGCACTCCGATTAACTGAAGAAGAGCAGGAAGAAGTATTGGAATACGCCAGAGTAAGTACAGTGTCAAGCTAAACGATGTTCTTATTTTATTTTGACCTGACCAAATTTACAGTCTCAGTTACAAGACATCGACTCTTCTGTGAAACACAATTACACGACAAGTAACGAACGTCTGTACCCTCAGATAACGGAGGATGATATTATAACCGCCTCGCCTCCTAAAAATGCTGTACCTGGTGCTTGGGATGACACTACATTCTTGGCAGCTGAATCTCCAATGAATCTCGAAGGAGAATCAAGCCAAATATTACCAGTTTCTGGCCCTGCTCACCATGAGGAAGTGGACAAGCACGTGGACGAGCCGACTGTTCCGATTCAAAATGAGAGCGCTCCAAGACGAAAAGTATCGAAAGCTATACTTGACGATGATTACTTTCAAACGCCTTCACCCTCTCCAGAGAAACAGCGTGTTGATCAACCAAGCTCTTCAAAGTCTTTGGCTTCGACAATACGAGCTGAGCAAAGCAACAGGCGAAATGGCGTGCAGACATCCCCGCCTCTACCCAAACGGGATCCACCTCGATTTATGAGTAGCTCTCTTACGAAGTCTTTCGTACCCACATATGGACGAACAGCATCGCAGAAACGGCTTCCTGATCTCGATAGCGCTTCCGATACTGAAGTTATTACCGACGATGAAGAGCCTCCTCGCAATGCTAAAGACCTATCTACGACTGAACCATGGCCGCCGGCGCGAAAGAAGAAAGTCGTGGGAGATCCTCCTCCCTCGGTTCCCGAGAGGAGCCGTGTGGCTTCAGTCACTCAGAAAATCTCAGTCACTTCCTCACCTGTGAGACTGTCGAACTTTTCTACTAAGCAGACTCCAAAAGCATCGTCACATCAGAAAAAGTCAACTATTGCTCCATCTGTTGAAGAAGTGGTTGCAACAGTGAAGCCGATCGTTTCTAATGAAAGAGAGCTATCCAAGGATGTTCTCGTAACGCGTCGTTCACAACAGGTCCCTGCAAGTTCAGCACCAGAGCCTGGTCCATCCAGACTTCACGTCTCCGCCCCACGATCTACTCCAAACGCCTCGCCAGACAAGACAAAGACTATTCGTGATTGGCGTTCAGAAACGCATTGGTCCGAGAGTCAAGTTCCAACTCCAAGTGATTCGCTGACTACTGTGAGCGATCCCTTCCTCACTACTGAGCATGCACGTCGTCTTCGAAAGCAAGAGAATGGGAAAGAAAAGGAGATGGGTCAAAGACACGGCAAAGGCAAGACTAAAATTGCCGATGCTAAGCACGATCGCAGACAGACATTTGCTGGATTCCCGACGACACAAGGACCGCCTGAGATTGACCTAAGGAGAAAAGCATTGCGTAGCAGCATTGCAGGCAATCCCGTTGCCGTTGCCTCTCGTCTTTCAACGCCGTCATCTACTACTCCAGTGATAGAAAAGGATGAACGTGAAGGCACTCCCAACGAGAATCGGCGCTCATCTATCACGGCGACAGTCGATTTATCGAGAACAATACTTCCGCAAGGCCTCTCAATTTCTCCCGCGGACCACATTCGACTTGCCAATGTTGGACTACAGGTTTACATTCAAGCAATAGCGAAGAATCACGGAGTTCCTGAAGAATGGGTACGGAATGTGTATCAAGAAAAAGGTGACTTGCCAACTACCGATCGGACGATCGCAAAGATGCGAGAGGCGGCAATACGTGCGTTTGAGGAGTCGAGAGATAATGAGAATGAAAAAAGAAGGGACGATGAAGACAATGTTGTCGAGGAACGGGTGAAGGAAACAAGTGCTCATTCGAGCCCGGAGAGACGTGAGACGGACCTTTCTGCACTCTCGGCCTCTCAAAGCCGTTCAGCCACACAGAGGCGTCGCTCTGAATTATTCATTACCCCAGCCGACGAGGACCCGTTCCTCATCAAGCTACGCAGCCAATATGCTCCTCCGAGTGCTTCAAGGGCAGCACGATACGTGCGTGATCGGGCTCGACGGAGCTCAGGAATGACAGGAAGTCCATTGAATCCCAACTCTGACGGTCTGCAAAGAGACGAGGATGATGACAGCGAGAAGGAAGAGATGGAAGTAGACCTGGCTGTGTCACCATCGTATGCTCAAATCGACTCTCCGAGCTCGTCTTCTTCAAGCGAACATGCCGCTTCCGGTTTTCCTTCACATAATGCGCCTATCATTGGAAGGAAGTCTGAGCCGTGGACTGCTGAAGAGGATGAAATTCTCGATGGAGAAGACGAGGATGCCATCCAAGCAATAATTAAAAGGAGAGGAAGAATGGCTGTAAAGTGGCACTTCGCTGAACTCAGTCTAAACGATAATTCGATGTTTTGAAAATCTTTATTGACCTATTCACCATTTTTTCCCTCTTGTCTTTTGTTCTTGCACAATCACTCGCATAATGTATCATTTAGTGCTCACAATGGGTCTTCTGTACATTTCCTTGCTCTACAGGGTATAATAGCATAATACAATGTAACATATGAAAAAGTTTATCGTACTATCCTGCCTCATCAAACCCTAGCTTGACTCTCTCCGTCTTCTCACGTTCAAGCCGTGTAATCTTCTCTTCAGCAGCCAAAAGAACGTCGTTCCACTCTACGAAGAGCTCTGAAAGTGCATCAATCTAATAAATAAGGATAGTCAAATAATTTGCTATATGAATAGTTGATAGATTTTATCGAAAAACGTACACGTGTAGTGTACTCTCTTAGTACATTCGCTATTCGTCGCTCGATATTGGCCACCGTAGCCAAATCCTCTTCATGTGCCTTTCTTAATGCATCCACTCGGGGAGTCGAACTCTCATAGTCTAGAAAGACAGGGCGAGATGAAATGAGCACACACTCTGTGCACGGGTTCAATTCAGAAATCGTCAATACTTACCAGCGAGTTTTCCAGCTCCAAGCACTCCTCTCTTCTCCAAAACATCAATTTCCCTTAGGTCTCGCTCAGCAGCGCGGATCTCAGGCTCCATTTCCGTCAGAAGGGCATCGAGCTCCTCCGAGCTCATGGAGCCGTATCCAGGTGAAGACGGTCCCGAAGTCGATGCAAAAGCACCCGAGAGGGCAAAACTAGGTGTCAGAATTTGTGCATGTTGGTCATCTAAAATCAATTCAAATCAATTATATATAATCACTTGCTAACTCTTCCTGCTTTTAACGGGTTATATGCAGTAAGACTCACATCTATCCATGAACTTCCTTAACCCATCATTACTCTCCACGGTCGAATCAAACTTCTTCTGGAGTTGTTCAGCCTTCAATGCGAGTGCGTCGTTCTCTCGTTTCGTCTCGCCTTCTTTGTCTTTCGCCTTTGCATCTTCTCTCCCATCGCGACTGTGATCAACAGAATCTTGCTTAACTCCAAGAAGAAGGACCTCTAACCACCGGATACGAAGCTCAAGCGATAGCTGTGGGTCAATCGGAGTAGGTGCTGGACCCTTAAAAGCCGACGATGTATGAAGGGCTGGGGATGTCGGAGGAGACGTTGGTGATGGAGAAAGAACACGACTTCGAGCAGCGTCGCCGAGAAATACACTCCCAATTACGTTCATTGGTGCTAAGTTGCTCTAGCTGGCAATCGCACTCAGCGATTGAGAGTGAGTGGAAATTGTGACGCGTGTCACGTGATGGAAACGCGTCGCGTCAGCGCGGTGAAAAGCAACTACTTTTGGGTCTGTCCATCATGTTTTATTGGGTTGCCCGGCGTCCGATAAGTCCAGCCTTTTTATTAACAGACAAAAAACACTTATTGTCAATTGATTTATCCAGCACCCGTTGTGTGGTGATGTAACTTTACAGGCCCTGAAAAATTTTCAGCCTGACAGTCACCTTCAACTGTACCTGTCAGACAGTTAATAAATGCACAATCACGAAGGTGTGCATGTACAGCCACACTGAGGCGCCCTCTTTTTTATTGGTGAAGGAACATTTTTCCTCCCCAAAGAGGCACTTTTTCTGCCGACACTGGTTACCCTCACAATGGTATTAATAGCCAGTATGATTGATTTTCAGTAAGATCTTCTGTACTTTTTTCCAATTGTTTAAAAAAGAGATAAGAAGTGTATACTGAAGTTGTCATTATCTAGATCCTGGCAGAGACAGCCTCTCACAGCAGCACCCAGCTGGGCTGTCAAAATGTGTCTCCTCATCATGTTAGTCATTTTATCTATGCACTAATGTCATTTTACTGATTGCTTCACTTTTATTAGAACAACGACTGAGTATTTATACTGTGGACATTCTGAAACCCATGTGAGTGTAAATTTGACTTGCTCAATCAGTTGATCTTGCTTAGCAATTACATAGTCCATTGAAAAGGTGCTGACATCAACTATTCTGAGACTGACTCAGTGACTCCTGATACTGACATTTTCATCAGATAGATTGCAACGACTCATGGTGCAGGCATAGCAAAGCCCATGGGACGAAGGAACATTGGGGCCTCGATTGTAGGTGCATTGAGTAGGTGAATATTGCTATATTTTAAATTTAGGTGTTTATATATCTTTTAGATATCTGTGGAGGGATCACCGTTACAGTCAGCACCTTTAGAATCATGGGTCTGAGCAATACATACTTACTCATTCACAGCTCCCCCGGTCGGAGGACTTTGTCCTCATTGCATTCTGGCTCTTGAAAACCTAAAAGACGTGAACACGTCCACAGCATCGCAAAATGAAGATGCATCGCTCATCATGCAAAACCCGAGACAAACGTCCATTCCAATGGTCGTCCCGGACCACAAAGAAAAAAGGAACACTGGTACAACGAGCTGCAGTGCGAGAAACATGAGACCGTGTGGCAAGTGCCAAGAGGAGAGAAGAAAGGTCAGCCAAAGCCATCCTTTATACGTATATTTCTCTCAAACCATACACACGCAGTGCACACCAGTTCAAGACGAGCCGGCTCTGTGCCAGCTGTGCAAAAATAGCGGGATGTTAGAATGCCCTCCACATCAATCGAGACGTGCAGGAGCTAGAAGGGGCAATTCCATGGTAAATTCACATATGTAGGAAGGCTATCCGGTGCTGAACTTTTTTCTCCCTGTAGGCTTCGAACGGGGTCATAGAATACAAATTCGTCAATGCGAGCTCGCTTTGACTGCTTTGTCCCTGATGCAGCAATGTGCGGGCACTATTTGTATACTTATTTGGCTAGAAAAAAAGCGGCGCAAGGTCGTGGGTTCGGTTAGCCCGGAGTAAGCGGAACTTGCGGTACGCCAACCGCGCATCGAGGGACTCTCGGCATTCTATATCTACATCATTGAGAGCGGCGCAAAAGAAGCACTCAGTCGTGGTAACTCCCCTTGATCATCATTTAGAAGCAATGTAAATGTCTACAACACGTAATATCAGAATAATTTCACCGAACAGCCCGGCGGTACATAAGGACAAAGAATACACGTTAGGAAACATGAAGTCATGACACAACGAAACAGGTGGGTGAAGGGGAAGAAGGCAAGTTTGGGCGATTAAAATGAACATATGCGACAGTGGAGGAGTGAATTGCGTATATACATCGTTGGAATCTACGTATGTTGGAAAAGAGAAAGAGGAAATTATTATGCAGAGACAGTGAGGAGGAAAATAATGGGGGGGGAGGGGGGGAGTAACGCGATGCCGCCACAATATCGGTTACGGGTTGTGTGCATACTAGACAAGTTATCAAGGGACCAATCATAAAATGAAAAGAAAAAGAACTCAAGGTGACGTCGCCTCTTGAACGCGGGAAAAGAAAAAAAGTTAGGCTCTATAACGGATCCAAATCCTGGCTCGCTACGCTATCGATATGCTCCTCATCAAGGAGGACGCCCTCGTGTGACTGCCATTCTTCATCTTCGTGATCCAATCTGTCATCCGCACTATCAGCGGAGAGCGCCGCACAAAGCGGTGGCGTTGGAGCACCTTCCCCACGAAGCCATGGCTCGTCCCAGAGATCTATTAGTCTCGCACGACGGTCAGGAATACGCTCCAAAAGCCTCCTGACTACGCGTTTCAGACCTGGCGAGGCAAGGCGTCGAGCTGCTGCCAACGGGGCGTCCAATTCTTCGTCTTCTTCATAGTTTGAACCGTTTGCATCGTCGTCACCGAATTGAATCTCATCAGGCCAGTGGTATTCACATTGAGCAACGCGCATCAACATGTCTCGCCTACGATTGATTTGTCGCGGGTGAACAGACCCAGACGCTGCACTACGACTGCTATGGGCACTACGTACACTGCCCGCGCGTGAAGGTGCTGCACTCGAAACTAGGAAAGGCGGTGGGGCATCGAAAGGTAGCTGACGCGTGGCGAGAGCGTAAAGAACTATACCGCATGCCCATGCATCTGTCTGGCGTCCGTCATAGTAACCTCGTGACTCGCTGGGCTCAGATGCACCACCGTCGACAATGGCTGGACGAGGTTTGCTTGTACCAAGGACGAGTTCTGGTGCAGCATATGACTCGGAACCGCAGCGTGTGGAAAGCAAAGGCGATGCGGGGTCGATAAACCGGCTAAGACCGAAGTCAGTGAGCTTGATGAGTGGAGTACCAAGTGGTGGAAGAGGATTATTTGTAGCAAAAACATTCTGTGTGAGAAGAATATCTGATGAAATGCAGTTTCATCAAATATCCATTTTCGAAGAATAAAGTTCTAACTACTTACTTTCAAGCTTGATGTCACGATGGACGAGGCCAACACCGTGCATCCAACCAACTGCGCGACAAAGTTCACCCCACATACGACGTATTGCCGGTTCTGTCACTCGACCAAATTGCTCATCAGAGTTGACAAGCTCGAACAACTCGCCGCCGCCGATATGCTCAAGCACGAGACAGTGGTGGGTACCGGAAGTAAATGAATGAAGGTACGCAACAATAGACGGGTGTGCGATGTGCTATGGTACAAGGTAAGTTCCGTGGTAATAAAAAAAAGAATACGGGAGAAGGCCAATCCCTTACCCTCAATACTTCGACTTCACGAACAAAGCTGATTCGTGTGCGGTCGTTGGCATCACAAAGTGCACGCTCTATCATTTTGACAGCAACAAGCGTTCCTTTGGACCGTACAGCTTGGGTGGAATTTTCCGTTGCTGCAGTCGCGCCTTCGCCGTCTTGTTCATCAAGAATAACGCTTCCATCTGCATTCTCTATTTGACCATGAAGCTTGCTCAAGAGACTTGTCCCAATTGTTGAGAGTGGTTTGATCCCTTGCATCCGTCTATCGCGTCCTTTCTTTGCCCAGCTCGAGCTCTTCCTCCTAAGCGTCTCGGGACGCCCTGAAGACTGAGGAACGGCTTGAGGCGCTAACGTTCCTGCATCGTCTGTCGCAAGCCACACACTACTGAATGCACCTTCTCCGAAAGCACGCACTAGCGTCAACTTTGCAGTTCCGGATTCAAGGTGCATTCCGGCAGCAAGTACCGGGGCTGATGCCGGAATAGCTCCCTCAGAGCCCGAATCACCAGACCCGTGTGAGGCGCCGACTAAATGCGTCTCACGACGGATTGGAACATTGTGTCCAGCAGCATGACGTAGGTGCGGCTCAGGCAGCCTATAACTCTCTATCGCAGGTGGGAGAGGTTTCGCTTGGGTTGGACTTGTCGTCAGTGGCGGAGAAGGCGGGAGTTGAAGACTGGCGTCCGTCAGAGTCACGAATTCACGTTTGAAATTCGTTTCCCATTCAGCACCTTTCCTCCGACGATTCAAAGCATCCTTATCTTGCATATCTTGCTCCTCGAGGAAGGGATCGGCAGCATTTCGTGAAGGGAAGAAGCGTGAGAGCGGCGGGAGACGAGGTGGTGACGACTCCCGAGAACTGGCTGAGGACTTTATGCTCGGTGGCGGTGTGGGACGTATTCCCGACGTACTAATGGCGAAGAAATCGGCGGTGGCGGAGCGAGCAGGAGTAGACTCATTCGGTTGGGGGACAGTGGCAGTATCATTGCGCGGGGGAGGGGGCGGTGGCGCGGGTGTCGACGGTCCGGTCGAAGCGAAGGGAGTGCCAAAGAAAGCGGCCGTCTTGCTGCTGCCACTTGTCGATATCGCGCGTGGCGATGGCAGAGGGGAGGGAAGGAGGGTATCAGCGACTCCAGCAGTCAAAATAGATAGTGCTTTTGGAGGTGCCACTGGGGAGCTTGAGGAAATGTCGCCTGCCGCGTTGGATAGCTTTTCGTGCGGATGGGGCGTCGGAAGGCGGGTCCAAGCAAGCATGGCGGGATCGGGATCCTGCATGTCCTGGATATTGCGTCGGATGTTGAGTGCAACCATTATATACTATGTACGATTATGTACTGCGAACTGCTGAGCTGTCAAGAAGTATGACTGAGCCCGCTACGTGCCTCTCCACTTCCGCAAAGGCAGCGGATGACCTCAGCGGTGAGACAAATAGCGCGCCTTGTTATAACTCAGAGGCCATCAACCTGTATATAGAGTCAGCTTGTATGCATTGTGGATGATGACCGGTACGTGCCATGTTCGTCGTCGCTAACGTGGGTGTCGGTGGACGTCCGACGATCAACCGCCAACCGAAAAATGAGGTCGTCCAGAAAAGGAGTATTATATAAGCAACGCTGCTGATAAAAAAACATCATATTCATAACTCGCGTAGATAAAAGTAAGTATAACTACAAGATGAATTTCATAAGGCGTGCACAATTGGTTCTCAATACACGAACGGATTGCTGCTCGGTACTCTTAATGCTTATTTACCCGGGGAGGATATCGCATTAGAACATTACTACATATCTATATTATTTCCAGTTCTAGCAAGTTCTTCCGTTAAGACTCACTTTTCCGAGGCGAAGTAATTATCGTAATTTGAATTATCCATCAGCCGTCTGTGGAGAGCCGCATTCGTCTCGTTGCGCATTCTTATGATGCAATGCTGTGCATAGACATGGTGGTCCAGGGTCGGTGAAGACCAATAACCCCTCGACGGCGGCTCCGTTCACATCCAGATAGCTTTCAATTACCCTTCGAGAGCATATTCGAGGATGGGTCAATTCAGCAACAGACAACTGCCGTGCTTCAGTCTAAATCTCTCTTTTGCTATGATACAGTTACGAAATCTCGAGTCAAACGCAAAGGACTGCATATGGGCAAAGCAGGGGCATGTAAAAGTGACAATGGCTCATTTGCAGGAGTCTGTATGAGAAGATCCCACTCTGGCTCCTCACTGAGCGGAGATCCTGATTCAACTATCCTCTCTTGTTTGTCCTCCACATCCCCTTCTGAAGATTCCAACGTCCCCACGAGCCTAAGCCGTGATGGGTCAACACATCCTATAAACTACATTCCTTCCGAAGTACTTTCATTAATCTTCATTCATTGCGTCTCCTTCCCACCCGACTTTACTGAACCACTCATCCTTTCGGAAGTATGCCGCAAGTGGCGAGCTGTTGCCCTGCAGACACCAGCATTATGGAATACGATTACTCTACCAATACCAGGTTTTGATGGTGGACTTCCACATATCCAAATAGTGGAGATCTTCCTCAAAAGATCTGCGGCGCTCCCACTAAAGGTTGATCTAGGCTTGATAACTGGAATTACTCCATGCTCCGACTCTCGAAGAGACCTTGAGCTGCGCGATGAAGTCGTGCAGACGCTCGCTCCTCATACGAATCGTATAAGAGTCTTGGAGAACGTCATGCCTAATCATCTCCTCCATCAGTTCGGTATCTCCCGTTTAAGCTGCCTCGAGGAATTACTGGTCTGTGAGGATGAGAAGTCAGGTCACGTCGACTATCCAGTGGATGGGAACCAATTTTCGGACACTTTGCGACTTCTCGACTTGTGCGGAACGATGTTCGACATCAGGCGGGTAGGACTGCCCCAGAATCTCTCGGAGCTGTATGTTCGCGAACCCACTGGACAGGGACAGGTGTCTGTCCCACAGAGCATTGCTCTTTTCTCTGCATTGCCACGTTTGACACACTGTTATTTGGATATCACCCGTCAACCGGAGACAGGAGCAGAAATTCAAGGGCCACTGCGTGTTAGCATGCCGAACTTGGAGGTGTTTTATTTTAGTTGGCCGAGGGATATCGATATCGGGCCAATACTCGATGCACTCGTGGCGCCCATACTGAGCACTCTGGGCCTACGCGCACAGTACGCCGCCACAATTCCATGGAACGAACTAGTCCGCTTTGTAGAGCGCGAACTTCCTCCTTTGTCCATTGTATCTCTCGTTGGCTCTGGTAACATTCATCCTGGTTTTGCGGAATGTCTGAAAAACACCCCCGAACTAGAGAATCTGACACTCTCTGGGTTTGAGTTGGGTCCCTCCTTCCTGGATGCACTAACTCTTAGGCATGGAAAAGAGACGTCTGGGCTACTTCCAAGACTAGAGTACCTTGACTTTGAATGGTGCACTTGTCCAGACGTTGGTCGTCTTGTCTCTATGCTTAGATCCCGTGGTAGAGATATGCCCAATCAAGAGAACTGTTTGGAATATTTCAGAATGAGTACCGAAGCACTCACCAAAGCAGATATAAGGCAGCTCCAAGGTTGTGGCATAGAGTGCTGCAATATACAACGGTTATGATGTTTCGACGATTTATGTAGTAGGTAGAGAATAAATTGGAGAGAAATGAAATTTTGTCAGAGTTCCGAACTGTCCGGCCCTAAGCTGTGCATCACATTTTTTGTTTACTGCCCTTGCTCTCTTCACTCATCTCCTCCTCCTCTTAGCCCTTGGGCGTCCTCCTGCACCTGCCGCATCGTCCAGCTCTGTCTGAGGCATTAATTTGCTTCGATAAACCACTCTGTTCTTCACAACCGCTTTTGTCACCCAGCTTGATTGTTTGCCATGGCATCTGCGATGTCACAACAGTATGCATGTGCGCCCGTCTAATGTCTTCGTTTATCGTATAACAAGTTTGGAAGAGGCTGATGCACTTTTCTTATTGCAGTCAGATCTCAAAAGAGTCTTGGACTCGTTGGCGGTTCTCCTGATTATGAGACTGTGAAGGGATTTGAAGCGCCTGAGGCGACGGCGCGTACATATACCTACAGTCCCGATGGTCGCCTGTTTGCATACCTTCTTCCTAATTGGTTGGTTTTTTTAACTTTTATTGTGATAGGCTAGTATGATTGAGCGAGATTCAACTATTTGCCCTTATATTTTAGTGTGCGCATTCATTACGCCGAGAGTGCGGAACTGCTGCGCGAGTTACCGTTTCCCAACATCATAGAGATTAGCTTTTCTCCCCGTGGCACGTATATATCTACTTGGGAGCGAGTCGGTATGTTGCTTTAATGTTTGTTTGTGGTCGTGATTGCTGATCATATGCGTTCCAGTGAAGCTTGAAAATGATGCGCAACACAAGAACCTACGCGTCTTCTCGGTCTCGAGTGGTGAAGAGCTCGCATCCTTCACACAAAAGGCTCAGAGCGGCTGGGAGCTTCAATTTACTATTTCCGAGTCTCATGCGGTGCGTTTGGTAGGGCAGGAGATCCAAGTCTTTCATCCCGCGGACTGGTCAAAGGGTGTTGTGGACAAGGTCAGGCTTGAGGGTGTTTCTGCTATATCCCTGAGTCCTGGGTTAAACCCATTCATAGCTGTCTTCATTGCTGGAAAGAACGTAAGTTTCATTTCGTTCTATTTGTTGAGGTATGCAATCTCAAACGCCACCAAAGGGCCAACCTGCGAACATCAGAGTGTACAGCCTGTTAACACTTTCTGGCTCGCACACCTGTTCCAAAACAACGTTTCGTGCCGATAATGCTCAGTTCAAGTGGAACACAATTGGCACTCAGGTCCTCGCTCTTGTTAGAACCGATGTCGATCAAACAAACAAGAGCTACTATGGCGAATCGCGGTTATACCTCCTTAGCTCGTCGGGAACATTTGATTGCCAAGTCACCACGACGAAGGAAGGACCTATTCATGACTTTGCCTGGAGCCCAAACTCAAAGGAATTCGGCGTTGTATGCGGCTGTGAGTATGCAATGAGCTTTCGTCTTTTGTATTGCATTGACATGACATTTGTAATTTTCTCACTTCTGTCTAGATACTCCCATGAGTGCTGTCCTTTTCGACAGTCGCGTCAAGATCATCCACGACTTCGGGACTGCGCCACAAAATTTCATTTCCTTCAATCCACAAGGCCGCTTAATCGCGCTTGCGGGTTTTGGGAATATGTCTGGCAAGATCAACGTCTACGATCGTCGTTCTTGCGAGAAGATTGCAGAGGTTGATGCTCCAAATACAACATTCTTCGAGTGGTCGCCTTGCGGGCGTTTTATGTTCACGGCGACGCTATCCCCGCGGCTGCGCGTCGACAATGGAATTAAAATTTGGCATTGCAGCGGCCCACTGATGCACGTACAGCTTATCGATGAACTATATCAGGCATCATGGAGACCTATCCCCGTGGACTCCGTTGGGGCCTTTCCACAGGCTATTCCGCCTGCGCCTTCACCTAGTCCGAGCGTCGCACTCTTCAATGCGGGTGCAAAGCCGATATCCTCGAAGCCTATGGGCACATATCGTCCTCCAGGCGCTCGGGGTTTAGAGGCTTCTTCTGTTTACAAACGCGAAGATAGTGAACCAAATAGCGGCGCGAACACGCCTAATCGCCCGCATAACCGGAGTCCTGGGCCTGGTGCAAACGGTTACGGTGGACCTGGTTCAGGACGCGGGCGTGGTCGCTACGTTCCTGGCGCGGCGCCTGCTTCGCCAACGCCTGCCAGAGGAGGCGGGGCGAAGAAGCACACTCGAACGAAGAGGAACAAAGCTGACAAGAAACAGGATGGAAAGGCTGAAAAGGAACCTAGTGGGGAGGCTGAAAATGAACCTAGTGGGGAGGCAACACCACTTGATGGTGCCGAAGGAGAGGAGCAGCTTCCACAAGCAACAGTCACGGAGCTGCAAGCTGCTGCAGCGGCAGTCGTCGAGAATGCGGGGGCCACCCAGGATGCGCCCGTCGTTGATGACAATGCGCTCGAGGCTTTATCGAAGCAAATGCGTAATCTCAGGAAGAAGGTGAGTGTTTAACATTGACTATTCGGGAAACCGCTTAGTCGGTCCCTTCTTTAGCTTAAGGCCATTGACGACCTCAAAGACCGGCAAAACAAAGGAGAGCGCCTTGAAGACACCCAGGTCAAAAAGATTGGAACGGAGAGCGACATTCGTCGAAAGTTAGACGACCTCTCGCTACAGAGTGGCATTCCCGTTGGAAGCTAACGATTTTACTTCCGTACTTCTGCTCGATCTTGATTGATAGACACGCATCGTTTTGTCCTAAGTCTTGTTGCTTCCGGACTTTGTTGTGATACGAGGTTTATGTGGCACGTTCTGTACTTGCTATTGGATGATATGCGATATTTTGCTGTCCCATTTCTAGATGCTAGTGCCTGAACCTGGTTGGAATGTCTTTTACGGGCATCATTGGAACGATCCGATCAGCTAGAGTCATATCAACGCCACGGACGTTCTGATGCTGGACTGACGGTTTCGTCTACTAGGGAATAGACGCGTGAGACTGCAAATAGCTGCCCCAGAAGAAAGCCGCAGCCGGACGGATTGGGAGAGTGGGGTTAATGAGATTGGAGAAGTTTCACGTCGATCACCACTTCCAAACCTTCTGACAGGCTTCGGGGTGCGTTGCGTGTTCATCCTCCGTGCGAGAATATCGGCCATATACAAATTCAGAACCCTTCCGAATTCTCTTGGTTGGACTGCACATTGATCTCGACTGAATCAACTTAATTGCTTCCGTTTCTTCTGGTAGAATGGCTCGACTTCCCTGAACCGAGATGTTTAGCGTGTCGGGAGTTGTCAGGTCGATGTTCCTCAATACCAGGTAATTGCAGCGTGGCGAGACGCTCGGGGAAGGGAAGACTTTGGATGATGTGCCAAGTGGCACATCCGCTCGCAGAAGGAAAGGAAAGGAGTCGATTATTCTGGGGCAGCAATTCAGTTTCGAGCACAACAAGCGGGAAAATGTTTCTGACTAGATCATTCAATAAGACATGCCCGCAACCCTAATTCGGCTTTTACTATATGCGGATCATACCAGTCCATCGGGAACATACGCACTTATGTGGCCACGCACTCTTCACACACGGGACATGCAGTCGAATGTCTTGTGACGTTCTCGATCTTGAGTTGTGTTGCATACGGGTTGTTGGTTTCAAATAGATAAGTGCATATGGTGAGTGGACGCGGCAGAGGCAGCGCTGAGTTCAGATATACTGGCAGACATATGGCTCAAGTGCGGATACTCGTAATAATCCGTAATTTCTCATGACCAGAATGGCTTTCTAGGATGCAATCCGCCGAAATGAACTCGTATCAAAACATCCTTTGTATTGACGAAGGTGCAAAGTGTTCTCCACGTTGTACCGCAAAGGCCCGTCAGCTCGCTCCGATGCCGAATCGCATTTCTCCAGACTCCGCCGCGAGCGCCGGGAATGCAAAAGGTCCCTGGTGGTCACGTCTGCGGGAAGCAGGTGCGCCGCATCTGAAAGATTAACTGCGTCCATCGACCCATAGGAGCGCGTTTCACCTGTTTCAGGAAAACGGCGCGTGGTCGGGACTGTGGCCTGAGCGTGGTAAGCACTTGATGGGCGTAAGGTTCTTAGCAGCCTTTACTAAAGATATTGATCATGTGGGCAAAGGTCGTTTCCTTCTCTTCGTGGTGTGCCTGTAAGAGACTGCGTAGCCTGTGAAATATTCCAGTTGCGTTCTGAAACAAGTCCGCTAGTCAATGTAGGACACTGATAACTACACGAGCGATGGAGACATCAGTCGTCGAATAAAGCAAATTTCATGATGCTGATGGCGGGACTCTTGTCTGGTAGATTGGGCCTTTACCACGCCGGCACCGTTGCATCGCATCTCATTATAGGAGCCCACCAACTCCACGATAGGTTTCCGCGCCTTTTACCTTGCAACGAACTTGCGTGTCTCTTTTTGACTTCCCTTTTTGGCACACTATCGGCGACATCCTCTATATTTATGTTCGAGATGCTCTGGAACATTGGTGTGTTGAAGTTTCTTCTTAGAACGCGCCTCTTCTCCCCCTTCCCCAATTCCTCCCATTGGACCTCTCTCACATCGCCTCTATGGAGCACATTGGCATATACGAGGAGTCAGTTGCTCCTGGTATGTCCTGCTGTTTGTGTCGCATGTAGTTCGCAGCGATTGAGCAAACACTAGTATTCATGCCATGGCCCGTTCAAAACTCCGAGACCATTTTACAGCAGCCTTGGACCACAGTTTCTGGCTATCCACAGCTTGCCTCTGACGATAATCGCGTCAACGACCGAGTCCAATCGAACACATCATCTGCGCTAGGTGGTTTCGACGGCAGTACGCGTCCTGAAGAGGTCATTCGTATGCCAACTGAGACGACTTGCTGCAGCGACATTCCTCGTGTCGACGAGACGTCGCCCGAAAATGAGGTCGGACACAAGTCATCAGACAAGAAAAAACGCAGGACGACAGACAAGAATCGAAGGCCATGTGCATACTGCCAAAGTCTTCAAAAGAAGGTCTGTTAAGATCATCCAACAATCGTCTGGGTGTCTCTGACGACTCTGACATTACTCTATATTGTACAGTGTGTCGTCATTCGCGAAGCACCTCGTCTCTGCCAACGGTGTGCTAACAAGAGTTATAAAGAGTGTCCGCCGCACGAAACGAGAAAAACCAACGTCGAGAAAGTACGTGCTTATCCCATATCTTGTTCTTGGGCCAAATCATATAATCCACGAATAAACATCCCAGATTCCAACCCTGGGTCTCTCCGCACCCTATTCTGGAATGGGTGTCTTCAAACTGAGCGACTGAGTTCTTACAAATGACCATTGATTACTGGTGCAAACCCATCGTCCAAGCTTAGCTCGATTTCGTCGAGCGTTCCTTTATTTACATGGCTGCGCTTCGTTTCTTGAAGAAATGTATCCTGTCTGAAACGCCAGTATATTTTTATTGGGTACACGTCCGTAGTAGCATGTCCAAGTAAATGCAAGCCCAAAGAATTGGATCGAAGGGGAGTCTCGCGCTCAACTGGTCTTCTTCCAAGCGAGTTCCGGCCTTCACTAAGCCAAACTTTTCAAACTTGTTCTTCGTTGTGCTGCAGAAGCAGTTGGTGGCATCTTATGTTATGAATGGGCAGATCTAGATCTCGTTCGGGAGCATCTAGAGATTCCGGCTCCACGAATGAGATCTTCATTCAGTCCAATAACGCCTCGCGGCTCTAATCTGCTTTTTCGATGTATGGCCTTGAGGCTGGGAGAAGATGTCCACGTCACGAGCAATCAAGACCGTTGGAAACACTGGCCCAATCCCATCATGAAAAATCGTCTCCTAGACGATGAAACGCGAAGAAGTGATCATGCGCCTGATTCATGCAATGTGCTGGACGTGAAGAGGAAGGGCGTGCCGTTTTATCATGATGCATATTTTATTAAATCCTGCTACTGCCACTAATCACCTCGGCTTGTATATTCAACCCATTTTAAGCATGGATCGTCATGCGCCAGATTGGGTATCGACGTGGATGCGGCCTTATCATTACGTTCATCTCACTCCCCGCTCTACTTGGCTTCTATCGCTGTCGGATACCACGTAGTTCATAGTTTGTGTCTCGGGTGGGCGCTGTTTCGACAGAGTCCGGGAATCTGCATCGTGTAACGGACACTTTAACACCTCTTTCGACGGTGAATCAAGAATGAACTGAAATCTACATCCTCCTGTCTAGCTGCCGCTGAGGAGGACTGGTAGTTACTCAAGGTATAGCGCCTCGTGACCAATAACGGTTGCTCGTTGATTGGGTAGGTCTATGATACATGCAATATTGTAGGCCATTCTCCGTGTTCTGTTATGGTATCCAATCTTCTGTCCACGCTGAAACATATAGACAACAACGGACATGACTTCCATGACTCCGCATCAGAAAGAAGGCGACTTCTACGAGAAGGCAGTTGTCGGATTCTCAGCGTCCGAAGTCAGTTGGACAATTGCCTCCATGGCTCTCCCCGAAGGCGCTTCTTCTTCTTAAATTCAGGTCAATCGGACAGGAGGATCGGCGGAAGCTAAAGGACTACTGCGGATGTCCGAATTTGAAAGCCATATACAAACTCAAAATGGTCGAAGGCAGCTCACTGCGCAGCACGGGGCTGGTTTTTAGAGCGGCCATCATCACATGTACCAATACGTCACTCTTTTGTTAAGTGCAAGAAATCCTGAACGGATCGCTCAACCATCTTCGGTGTCCATCGGTTGAGTATATCAGAAATCGCGTTCACCATGAGGCCAGAAGGGGCGCTCCGTGAGACCGTCGGATAACTTCCTTGTTTTATTGCACGGGTCGGCATCGTCTCAATGCGCAACCGTGACATTCATACCGAAGACCTTCCCATTCTGTCCTCTGAAACCTTTCACCCAATAATATGGTAGCGTCTGTGTTTGTATCATGTGTTCCGTATCAACACCTGCATGGTAAGTGGCAGACATCCTGCTTTCCGGGCCCTTGTTTCTCTTCATGGAATAATTGCTATCCACTGACGATTTTGGGCTTGTGATCGCCGCCGATTGCGTCACGAGTTGTTGAAGTTGCCAGAATTTTATTGTGCTTATATCCTGTACAGCCGTCCTGCAGGTATGCATCCCCCAGCGCCCACTCGTTCATGGTACTGCAGAGTGTCTCGATGTCCCTGCAACATTACATCGAGGACCTCATTAAATTGTGTATGCACTCTATACACTCAGTTCTTGTTTTGAATTGCTCATACCCTCTTACATAGCCGGCGAAGATATCGATTTCTACGTAGCGAGTAGTCTTCCGCTGGACTCTGACGTTGCGAACATGTCTCTAGGCGAGACCGTTGGCCCATACTCCATCAACGCTCCGCACGCTGGCCATGTTGAAGCCTTACCTGGCGGTTTGGCTCCGAGAAAGGACCGTTTCACTACTGCTGGGAACCATGCATCTTGGGGAGTACCTGGATGCACAGCTGTCTCGGACTGCCATGAATCGGGGACTAGCTCGTCAACCAAGAATGAGAAACCCTGTGCGGCTTGTCAGATGCGCAAGAAAAAGGTAAGCCCTGTTCTGCTACTATCATCAGCACTGGTATTCACTCCTTATGTGCACATCGAATAGTGTGAAAAAGACGAGACCGAGTTGAAATGTCGTTACTGTCGTAAAAAAGACGTAGAATGTTTGCCACATATACCAGCTAGACTCATTAAAGACGTGTATGGGATAGATGTTCTTGAAAAGGTACATGGCCAAATGATACAGTACATATCGTGTATATCCTTACGTTGTCTTTTGCAGAGCACTCCCAGAGCAGACAAGGATGGCTTCGTCCATGAGTATGTTGGGAAAATTGCCAAGGCATCTTTATAATCAGTTATTGCTATTATCTATTGATACTTTTGCTCTCTTCATAAGCATCTGGCGATGAATATTCGAAACACGATCATCACTTCTGGGCTATACTCATTGAGCGACCCTTTATTTAATTAGGATACCACTTATCTTTGTCAAATGCTGTTCTTTTAACTACTTTCTTTTAACTGCTCATTCGCATTCATGGATTTCTATTAGGCTTCCGACCATAGCCAAACTCATAAGCTTTCATCTATTCTCCGTTTGCTTCATGCAAGGTCATTTACCGCTTCACTTTCTCAACTACTCTTAAACATTGATTCATTGATTGCTGTGCATCTATACCCCTTACAGTACAAAGAGTTCTGCAGCACACTAGTACGTATATAGGCATCCGTAGCGTAGGCACAACCCTGTGTTATTTGTTATTTGACTGACGGATTCGTTAACGTGTGGATGAGGACACTGATAGTCAATTAGGCAATATTCTGTGCGAGTAAATGTCGCGACTTCGTAATTTACATAAAATTGTTTGATTTACGTTCGGCCTGATCGACATCAGGGCCGAGATTAGTTGTTCTCGGAACCTGAAAGGAAAAGGTCCGACGTCATCACCTCGTCTCGGAAGAAAATACATTTGATGTCGGGCACCAGTCAAAATTCAGTGAGGTTTTTTTTCCTTTGATACCCTTAATTGATAATCACTCAAGCTGCGAGTTGTATTGCATAATGGTGATATTAATTGGGGTAGCAGGAATGTGCTTGTTGACAATTATATCTGTGAATAAATAATTTAGCAGTGTTTGGTGTAGATGCATTTGCATCTGTGTGTCTCAATATGCCCTGGATAGTTTTAGTGATATGTATGAATAATTTCCTCCTGCAATAAAGACAAGAGTACTCCCGACTCATCAGTGGTTTTCTAATGAATTAAATCAATCTGTTGCACAACAAGAGAAAATCATGTATTAATCCTACATATCCAACTATGCTACAGTCCACAATTTAGGAGGAGCATTATGACATTTTACCTGGAACGCTGCAATCCTCCTTATTCTGTATTTTAGAGAATGTACTCAGAATTTCAGCAGGAAAAGAACCATTGATGCATATTCCTGTATCCTGAGAAATCACAATAAATACAATGGCACATTATAAGTGTATCTACAGTGGAAGCCTGCAGTAATATTAGTACGTGTATATTAGGCATCAACAAATACAGTGTTTTAGATAGTTAAGAATTGTCGGAACAGACCAGCATGATTGTATGCACATTCAATAGTGCACAATCTTTATATTGATTCTCACGATTACTAGTATCTGCTGACCGTGCCAGTGATTCCGCGTTTATGACTTTATATACTCCCTCCCACGCAGTCTCACTGCCGACGGGTAATTAGTAGTTAATATTAATTATAATCTATGTCTAGTCTCAAGAACCATTTATGGCTTATTATTATACTTGCAATTCTGTACGTCTGCTATTTATCAAAAATAATTCTAAGCCCGACGTTTTATGGTAGTCTGTAATGTATATTAAGGATTTCTACTTGACGATCCTCTGTCCTTCTTGCCTTTGCCCTCATGTTTCTTGCCTCTTTTCAACAGCATAGCCTGTCCTTCACTGGTGCTGATGCGTTGTCCCCCTTGCTGTATGCTCTGAGTGTAGAACCCAGAGTTTGACCTACCGAGGTACTGCAGATACGACAGAAAGCTTCGGTCCATGTCAGTCTCTTTCACTTTATACTGTTGAATATGTGAGTGAAATACACAACAAGCGGATAATAACTTGCATACCTTTCCGTTACTATTTGGCCTTATTATGGACGTCGATTGGACAGTGAGCCAGCCACCTGTACCATGCTTGTCAGTCCCTTTTCCGGGTACAAATGAAACTGGTCCATATTGTTCATTGTCTTCTGTAGCAGCCGGATAAATTGGCACGCAGAATTTCCATCTATCCCGAGGTATTGTCCCGTCCAATTTCTCTGCTCCTGAAAAGCTTGTCATCATAACTGTTTCAACAGAGTCGGAGTGTACTTCAACCACAAGTTCGAAATGACCTCTCTGCTTCGTTTTATCTGGTCTTGAGCTCTTTGATAACTTGGATCCGAGGAAGTTACTAATGTTGACAAAGTCTTCATTCACAACAAAGACAAGCATGCCTGGAGCGATTTCACTGAGACTTTTCTCAGTAAGCCCCGAGCTGCTTTGGCTGCTGCTTGACATTAATTGTAATTTATTGTGAGTAAAATTGAACAGAGTGCAACTGTATAATGGTGCAGACATGAGAGTGTGCATTATCTAGTTATTTATGCATGGGCTACATTGCATGCCGAAACTTTGTCATAATTATTTTTGTACATATTCTAGTGCACCAACAGAGGTCTTTGATATTAGAATGTGAGAGAGAGTGACAAAGCCTTGCATAGAACAGTCTCTGACCATCACTGAAAACTAATAGCTTGAAGGCTCATCAATTAATTTGACCAAGTAGGGGGCAGATACATAAGCCAGGTGAACAAACAAGCATTGCATGCCATAATGAATAGACACATGGAGGAAAATATCATAATCTACCCATCAAACATCAAATTGTGTTAGCTCAGCACATACCAAATCTGAGATTATTTGGTAACATAAATATGCACACTCGGAATCGGATTTATTGTGATTTCTCTCGCCTTCTATTTGTGCAAATTAATTTACAGAAGTGTTAACTATAGGAGTAAATCCTCACAGTTTGTTACTTTTGCAATACCGTGACAGTTAGAGAGTCCGACAATTTCGCATCATATTTTGTGCTAAAAATAATTTATTGCTCCGTTCTGTAAGACATGACATGCTATCACATCGTGTTTGCACTCTGATACACGTTCTACACTTTGACCTCTGTGGCTGACCAGAACCCTGAGGTCACTGGAGGCTATCCCACCATCCTATATGGCGAATAACAGGACTTTGAGATGCTTATATTCCTCGGACCTTAACTTCAATACACCACACCCCCGTTTTGTCTAATTTATAACTTGGCAGACCTACTGTGGCACTTGCATGGTCCTGTCCTTTTATGAGGTTAGGTCAAATAACTAACATCATCCCGTAGTATCACAGACTTTTTCTACATAAATGCAACATATTGCAGTGACTCTGGGCCCACTGGATATCTTGTACTGTGGCGGCTAGTAAATTGCCTGCAGATCGGCAGTATTCTCTATCATTAAAGACAACTATAACGAGTCAGAGAAATTTCATCACGAGTTGAAAGATGAATAACTTTGATAAGCCCACAACGGCAAGATTTCCGCTTCCAAATTTAAGTCAAATTCATTGTGTGAGTTGAGCGACAAAGGAATGTCGAATGTCCAGAGTGATGCACTCATTTAAGTTGCAGGTTCCGGAGTTCATATGAAGATTAACGTAAATATCAACAGTATTCAAACGAGATAGTTAGAAGTCCGACGCTAAGTTTATTGTAAATTTTTCGCACTGGCTGTTTTAATCTCATTTTAAAAGTGAATAGTCCGTATTATATATAGTTCGACATCTGAGTTGTGCGGTAGCGCGTTCGTCATATACATGCAAGCGGGTATGTCGGAGATGAAAGAAAGGCATGAAAAACCCATAATAACCAAGAGATAAGAAATATACAGAGCAGACAAAGTGGAGGGGAAAAAGGGAGAGACATTTTATCGCTATGCATTTGATACTCGATTACCCTTCCCATACGGGTTTGGTAGCCTCGAGACAGCAGAGGATCCACTGGTGGCAACTTCGCTGTATGCTGGAGGCGATGCGAGCGGTGTTGTTGAGTCAATGGCCGACTCGTCTACATCGCCGTACGCTGATGCGCCTGTCCGGGGCTGTGCCACTAGGTGTATCGACTCGCCGCCTTCAGACGAGCCTGGATGCGTTGGTGGGCTATGACCACGTTGGATATGGGTGCCCGTAACTGCTGTACCTCCGTATTCAGGCCCTGCGATAACATAACTGCCATTGTTGTGCTTGTACGGTGTCTGCGAGCCACTCGTAACGAATGGCTCGACATGCGACATCGCGTTGTGGAACCCAGTGCCAGCAGGATCGCGACGCATCGCAGGCGTTGGGGGTGAGTCGATCAGAACACGAACGTTCTGCCCCTGTTGTTGTTGTTGTCGTCGTCGTCGACGTAGGAAGAAAATGAGCGCAATGATTGCACCGCCGACGATGACTCCGCCCACAACAGGTCCTACTATTACACCAACATTCGATGATTTCGAACCAGTAGACGAGCTGTCCGGAGTTTGGGTAGCACTTGGGGACTGGTTGCTGTCAGTCCCGGAAGCGTTCTTCTTACTTTATTGTTCTTCAGCCGCCTGTGGTACATTTTAAAAATCGAAGTGACATACGTGTAGATGATAGAATCCAGCAGGACGATTGACTTCTTCCCACCATTTCCGGACTGGATTGTTATCGTATGCAACTGATTTTCAAGACCCGTCTGGGAAAATACAATCTGATTGAACTGGTAAGAAGAATCGCCATTTGGTTCCTTCTGGAAGACTCCTGCGGTGGCATTGTCGATAAGGAAGGTGAAATCGGAACGGCCATCGGGAGAGGTTATTGACCCAGTCAAGATAACTGACACGTAAACAGCAGTCCCTATTGTCGGAATGGAGCGTGGTTAGGATAACCACTTCCAACGGAGAGCGAGCAGCGAAGATGGGGTTTGACGAGGTAACTTACCTACAAAAGGTACCGAAGCCGATATAATTTGGCCAGATACATTGGTCGTGCCTATCCCAGTTCCAGCTGGAAAGAACGTCGCATCCGTCCACGTACCATTATGGGCGTTGCTTGCAGGAGCGGGTTTGGCAGTACATCCACTACAGGTCTGTCCTGGGTTCCATGCCTCGGGAGGATTGTATTGAATAACTTGCCCAGTCGTTGGATCACCAAACTGGTCATCGATTGTCACGTTCACCAGAGCTCCACGTATCCGAGGTAAAAGGGCAAGAGAAGAGAAAAGTATACAGCATGTCGAGAAGTACATTTGTAAGGCTAATCCAGTCGTCCTGTATGTCCAGAGCGGTCAGAAAAAACAGGATAGAGAAGACGAGCGGGTAAATCTTGGAGTACTTACAATTCAGCAGGTGCAGACCAGGAGGCAGCGGGGTGGCTGCCCAGAGCAAGATGTTCTGTGCAGGGGAGTTGATGGGAAGAAACCAAAACTAGACCACGCCTCCGAGGCCAAGACATCTGGGAGAGCGCCCAGGTACGATTGCGGCAGAGTTGTCGGCACTGGTTAAGCGAGACTCAGTTTTCCATGTTTGGTGAGAAAAACATTGAGAGATCAGGGTAGCATTGATGATAGTAGCCAGCAACCAACGGAGTATCACTTTTGTAGGACTAGTGCAATTATCCTCCGACGACCCCGAGCCTTAAGTAACGAGCAGACTGGTCGATGTGAGCACAGAGCAAAATGCCCTAACCGAGGGGCTTTGCCAAAGATAATCCTATTTTAATTTTTTAAATAGTGGAACCATATTTGTCGTGGGAAACCGGTATATTCCGTATGTCATTCAACGTTGCACAAATTACATTATTACATTATGGCGATACAATTCGGATATGGTTGATATAAGACGAAAATGCAAAGTATTCCAAAATTGATTGTAGTTATACAATGTATCCGTACAGTCCTCCGAAGGAGCTGTCTTATGTCCAACAAAGTGAGGAAGGATCCAGTGTGCAGAGTAGGCGCAGAGTTGCAGTATAGAAGAAGAACAGTCCAGATAACACCCAGAAGAAAGAGCAGAAGAGAAACATGCGAAGGAATAGAGGTACCACAAGGCGTGAGAGTTGCTGTGCTTCATCAGAGTTTAATATTCTGAGATAACGGAGGGAGGCCTTGAACCAATCCTGCTGTAAGGTGGAGGCGCGGCGACGGATAGTTCAAAGCTATTTGCTGAATCAGGAGGAGGATTCATATTAGCTGAAGATGGGGGTTGTGATTGTGAGGAAGGTTGATGGATCGGCGAATCGCTTCCTCCCGAACCAACAGAAGCTCTTGTGCTGCTACAGCGTTCTAATGGAGCAACCAAGGCAACTTGACCAGCAGGGCGTCCTGCACGAGGAGTACCACTAATAGGTACCGCCCGTAAATGGACGATTCCAGTGCTATCAGACCGAGTCAGCTCGTTCATGACAGTATGAGGTATTCTAGCTCGATTAGGACCACGGCGCTGGCCAGCCGGAAGTGCACGAGGACCAGGCCGGAAATGATGGATTGGACGAGGAGTTGTATCGGGTGCAAAGTGAACATGCTTGCTCTTTAGACGGTGATGCAGACAGAAAATACCAAGTATTGCGGCAAGTACTCCTACGGCACCGAAGATTGCGCCAATAATCAAACCGATGTTCAGCTTCTTTGACTTGCCTGGGTCCAACGCGCCATTTGAAGCAGGGATATTATCACTTGTAGACGATATATTTTGACTATGAGGATGTTCAGGCGAGAATCAATTGAGAAAGGGAGTAAATATACGTACGTATAGATGATAGAGTCCAGGAGGACCAGTGATGCCATCCCCGTACGTCCAACCTCGATAGTGAAGTTGTGCAGTGAGTTCGACAAGCCCGTAATGGAGAAGATTGTTTGGTTATATACGTAAAACAAGTCACTGGTGGAATTTTGAAATGTGCCGACCAAGGTGTCGTCGATGAAGAAGGTAAAATCGGAATCGGCGACGAGGATGTTGGGGATAGTTCCCGTCAAAATCACCTGCACATACACTGCGATACCTGTATGTGAGGGAAGTCAACATTAAAGTGAATTACTCCTCAAAAGACACGAACGAGGCATTCCATCGAGTGAGACTGGAAACTCACCCGTAAATGAGACATTCGCATACAGAATTTGTCCACCTGTGGGTTCGCCTATCCCATCAGGAAAATATGTTGCATCCATCCATGTACCGTCAAAGGTTCGCGCGGCATTCGGTCTTGCCGTGCAATTATTGCAATCCTGACCTCTTCGCCATGCCTCAGACGGAGAATATTGAATATATTGACCAGTAGTCGGGTCGCCGTTCTGATCATCGATTGTTACATTATTTAACACTCCTCGTGTGTGTCGTGCAAAGGAAGCCAATAAAAAGCAAAGGAGGACGGGTGTTCGTGTGTGCATTGTGGTTTCAAGGACAGCGAGATAAGTGCCGCCTTTAGAGCAGGTTGCTCTCAGAGAAGAAGACGGTGATAAGGAGAGATGGTGTCGCCACGACTTATGAAAGACGCCAGAAGCTTCAACGATGACGAAGCCATGACTGAAGTAATTAGCCTTGACCGAAGGTGTGTCGGTGGCGACAAGACGAGCGGGGACAAACAGAGAAAGTATCAATTCCCATCAAGAATGATCGGAATAGGGTTAGGCTGTGGGATTACGCTTCCTTTTTTGAACTAGCCTAAAGTTACGATTCAATGTCAGTAAATGTAAAACGTTCCTTTCCTCTGATCCTCTTTCGCTGAGACATACGTTTGTCATTTGTACGGCCAGTATTATAGGTCTCGATTCCGAACTGGCCATTAGACGACCTCACTGGGCGACTCGAGCATCAGCAGACTCACGTGTGCTTAAGTAGATTCTGTGGTTAGGTTATTTTCCTTTATTTGCCGCATACATCCCATCCGGTTGATTAGAACTTTGCCTTTGCTGATAGTCCGTTGGTTTTCGGGACATCGCCACTCAAATGCTAAAAAGGAGAAGCAAAGTCTTATTTTAGTTGGATTGTCATGGCAGCACATTGCCAGTTTGGATAAGAGTCAGTGACCCAGTGCGCCGAGTCAAAGGCAGCAGAATAAGTCACTAAGTACAGGCCTTTCGCAATAATAATATAATAATGCTTGCCTAGTAGTAGTACCGTGGAAAATTTTCCAGTTCGGATGCTGCTTCAACGCGTCTGGAGGTCCAACTCCGACGCACCTTGACTTTGACAATTGCCACCATGTTTGACGACGCGTCTCGCTCGCCAATAACAAGCCCCGAGGGGCAGCAAGGTGCATCATTGCTTGCAGCATTGCCCGGTTATCCATCCCGTGGCGGTACGCCCCTTCCGCGCCCGATAGGCTCTGGTGCCACTGTGACCACTTCGATGAGTGCGCCCAGTGCGGCTGGGTACGGTAGCGTTAATGGTCAAAACCTTGTCGAGGAGCTTAGGCAGGCTCGGCGCGAGATCGAATCACTCAAGTCAATGGTTATCCAACTCTTCTTGCAGCATGTACGCGTACATTCTAACTAACTAAATGATCTAGGACCCCTTCCACGCAGCAGAAATGGCAATCGAGCTGCAAATGGAGAAGATGCGTTGTGTGGAGGCAGTAAGAGTCCGTGACTCTGCGGTTCAGCGCTTGTCTTCTGCATATGACTCCATAAAAGAGAAGGCGACAACTATCGGACGTCTTCAAAGTGAGAAAGCCGACCTCGAATGCCGACTTGCGAATGCCGAAGCTCGCATCAAAGAAGCTGCAGAGCAGGCAAGAGTCGAAGAAAGGCAGCTAATGGAAGGAGAGCTTGCTCGTTTGCGCGATGTTATCCGTAGTTTGAAAGATAGCGTTGAAGCTGAAAAGGAGACGCGAGCATCAGCCACCTCTTCGCCGGTTATTACAAGAAGTATCAATGACAGCGGGTCCCCGAATGACGATGCCTCTTCTTGTATCACAGCTGTCGATAGCAACGGATACGGAGAGAATGTAAGCCACTTTCTTCGACAAATTTATTTTCTTTCTAATATTCTTCCGGCCTTCCGATTGATTCTATCAGATTCTTCAGTCCCTCACAAACGGAATTGACCACCTCGCGATTGGGCAGGCATCGGAGCCAGTCTCGCCTTTGCATGGCTCTGGGCCCGGAACTATTGCTCCTCCATGCCTGAAGCTTATCGTCGGTCAAGAGCTTCAAGCCGTAAGGACATGCGCCTTTCAATTCGTTCAGCCCTGGAGTACTGACTTTCGTTCAGTATCGCATCAATCATGGAAATCCAGCCGACATGGTCAGGGCCAGAAACGCCGTGTTGACTGCTCTTCCGATGCCTCCAGGCATCCCGGAAGATGAACTCAAGCCTATTATTCTTCCAGCTTCTTTGTCAATCCATGAATTCCTCAATAACTGTACAGCAGTAAGTAATGAGTTACATTTCGTTGACCCGACGTACGTGCTCATGCCATACAAGCAGAATAGGTACGCGAAACACCTTCCGAATGGTGGCAAATGATGAACATTTCTTGCAGTCTCACGGGATATCGAATCTTCCACGAAACTACGACCCGTTGGTGCCCTGAACGTGAAGAACACGGTTATTTCCTTACCCCGCTGTACAAATGCACCACGAAAGCGCGAGTTTCAACTGCTCATTCCTGGAGTGAGGTTGACCCAAGGGGTCGAATGATGGAGCCAACAGGTTTGGTCTATTAAGAACCTTTCGCAGTAATATCAATTGATAGCATTTACAGAGTGTTTTTATAATCGTCAGGGAAAGTGGTACTACGCGGGGCAGTACGTCGCTCTTCGATTGGACGACTTCAGCTCGAAGGAGTGGAATGACCTTGACTCCGAGGTATGTAGGCTGCCTACAGTTCTTTAATAAGCTAGCTCGTGCTCAAGACGAACACGCACAGACGTCAGCGATGCTAGTTAAGGAAACGTTGGCTGGCAGGAAGAACACGTCGCCAACTGTCCACTATGAGGTGTCGCAACTCTATTCCGCTGGAGCCCTCAAAATTGCATGTGTTGGGCTTCAATGTGTTGGCTTTAACTTGGCACTCTACGAGACTATCATGGAACAGGCCGCAAAATGTCGACAAGGAGGCCGCTGGAAAACGGGCTGGGGTGCAACAAGTTTCCCTACCATGGACGGCTCGGATAACACTGGAAACAACGGAACAACTACCGAGAACACCAATGCATATTCTGCTTCGCTTTTCAACTTCCTGTGATTCTGAGACCTAGAACAAAAACTGAACTCAACCCTGAGGAACTTGGCGAATCTTACTCGTGGCTACATCTTACAGTCTGCTTTACAAGGCTCACTTTTATTTTCCCGTCTCATCTCGGAGCGAATGTGTTTGCAAGGACCTCAAAAGTGACTAGTGGACTATGTTGACGCATCATCCAAAGGAAAACGTTCTCCCGCAATTCTTATTCTTGGGCTTACTTGATCGGCTTGTCAGGGCTCCTTTCCTATAATGGTCTTTATCAAAATAAGCTTTATCGGCTGATAGAAAGGTCATGGTGTTCTGTTTGTCATTTCCAATTTTCACTCGCATTGTCGAGTTATATCCTGCGTAAATGAATGCGTATGATTCATGTGGCCGCGCCGTATTCGCAGCAAATAAAATGTAGATTTACCAAGGAGATCGTGTCGTTTGTCCCTCCAGCGCCGGATGAACTTTCAGTTCTGCACCGCGTCGTTAAAAACATTGTTTTGTCCAAAGGATCCGTGAGACATAACGGCAGCACGGTCCCGAGCACAGCTGCATCATCTTTCCCTCCACTCATCTGCCGGGAACTTTTATACTATTCGAGTGTCGGCATATCATAAGATGACGCTATTCGCTGTTATTCAATTACACATAAGTCTGGTACATAATGAAAGAAAGTCTGCAGGTAGAAACTCAGAAACCTAGCGAATTATACCGACAATTGGGACCGACCGTACTTAGATGTGATGGGGTGAAAGAAGTAATAATGAGGCAGAAGACAAAGAATAAAAGGAACAAATAAACAAAAGAAAACAGGCAGTGAATAACGAAGATATGTCAGCCTAGCTTAAACTGCTTTAGAGCGTCGCTTCTGTTCCATTAGGAGGAACGACACTATTTGTGGATGATGTCACAGCAATTCAGAGAAGCTGGCTGAAGAAAGGCTTACCTATGAGCGAGTCCAGCGTCTCCATCACGGTTGGCTGGATCTCTAAGTAAGGTTGGCGAGATGATGGAAGAATGCGAAAGTGGCGGCGATTCTTGTGATAAACGGCGACTGGGGCAGAATCAGGTTCTTGCTCCCGGATGAGCTGCGAAAACGTATATTAGCACTGCATGAATGCGATATGGGTGAACGCAGTGAAAACTAGACAGCTTACCTCGAGGCGTCCCTTGCGTTGCCTCCATTGATAGTATTTTTCGTCTTTACCTCTGAAGCGCGCATCACTTTTGACGGTTAAGAACACTCAACCAACCAGTTTGTCAAAACATGTGAAACTCACGATCCGGCTACGCCATCCTTAAGCCAAAAGTCACGGGTAGGCCTAAACTGCTGACCTCGGAGGCGGACTGTGGTAGGGTGCGGGTGACTCGAGCTCCCAACATCGTTCTGTAGTTCAGCAACGACTTCGAGCTCCTGGCTCCTTGGATCCATCCTGCTCACGCGTGTCACTGATGTGTCCCATTTCGGAGTGACGATTTCGTAATATATGACGTCTGATGCGTTTGATATTATAACATTCTGGAGCGATCTTGTTGTCAAGTTGAGTCGTTCTACCCTTGGTGGCATGCTTATAGCTCGAGCTTTGCTGGAGCGGTGATGGATCTTGATAGCGGAGGTTCAGTATTTAACTCGAGTGTATAAAGGCTCCATAGTAGTTCTTATAAGCAATCTCATGGAGACCGTGGGTATATTGCAGCACCCTATGGCAAGGCACAGAGGACAAGCTCTTTTAACACAGCGCCAGTTCCCATGGATGAGAAGCCAAATTCAGATAAAGAGCGCCCTGTCGAATAGAATGCTTCGGACTGAGAAAAACCCGCAGTCTGGTAGGAGCTTGGCCACGGCAAATAGCACATTGAGTACACCAGAAGAACGGCAAACGTGGATCAGTATGATGCAAGTCGAGAGCTAAGAGACTCTTGCCGTTGGATCCTTTTGAAGCTTATAGGCGTGAGAGCAGAGGGACATTCTTGGCCAATTTAAATTTTTATAGGTCCGTGATTTCCGGCTGCCGTCCTCTACTTGAGTGCCCACTTCGATCTGTCTTGCTTTCCCTCGTTCCTCTTCTCCTTCTTGTCTTGCACCTTTGTTGCGTAACTTATCGACTGCGGACTGTCATGCTTCGCGGAAACTCAATCAAGCTCCTCACAGGTTCGCCACTCACGTCTGTCACTAGCTCAAACGTGCTCACCTTGGCCCACTTCGTGTATGGCAGGGAACAGCCATCCAGAGCTCGCTCAGGCTGTAGCCGAGCGGTGAGCTGGTGCTTGATGATCGATTTTTGCGACACGCGAGCATTTACCAGAACCTCCTAGGCTTAACATTCAGCTCACGCCATGCGTCGTCAGGAAGTTCTCGAACGGCGAGACAAGTGTGAAGATTAGCGAGTCCATTCGAGAGGAGGACGTGTTCATCATCCAGAGCGGTTCCGGAGACGCGAATGATAACCTAATGGAACTGCTTATCCTCATTTCTGCGTGCAAAACTGCCTCTGCGCGTCGAATCACTGCCGTCATTCCGTGTTTCCCATATGCGCGTGCTGATAAGAAGGACAAGTCGCGGGCGCCTATCACGGCAAAGCTGGTTGCGAATATGCTAGTGGTTGCTGGTTGCGACCACGTTATTACGATGGACCTCCATGCCAGCCAAATCCAGGGTTTCTTCGATATTCCTTGTGATAATTTATTCTCCGAGCCTTTGATGATTGGCTACATCAAACGTGAGATTGATGGCTGGAAAAACGGGATTGTTGTTACACCAGATGCTGGGGGTGCAAAACGGTGTGTTTATATGCGCTAATTTGTTCCCTGTGTATCTCTGACTTGTTGAAGTGCGACCGCCATTGCAGACAAGCTGGGCATTGAGTTTGCTCTCATTCATCGGCAACGCAAAAATGGCAATGGTCCCGAGCAGATGCACATTCTTGTTGGAGAGGTCAGGGACAAGGTATGGGATATTGCTGTACGACTAGTGTTGCAGGATAATGACTCTCCTCAAGGTTGCTATTCTCGTGGATGACATGATTGACACCGGCACTACGCTTTCCTTAGCCGCCAACGCGTTGAAAGATGGCGGCGCAAGCGCTATTTACTGCCTTGTCTCTCATGGTCTGCTATCAGAAACGAACTTCGCGCTCCTCGAATCACTTCCAATAAAAGAGCTAGTCGTTACAAACACTGTTCCTCAAAAGCAGCATTGCGATGGCTTATCAAAACTTCACGTTATAGATATCTCCTCCACCATCTCGGAGAGTATCCGCCGAACGCATAATGGCGAGAGTATATCATTACTGTTTGGGGACTGGTTAGGAGCTGGCGCGAACTAGATATCGAATAAAGGACGAAAAAAGACCGATGTATATTACTTGTTTAACCGCGCCTTGCGTTTACTCGGAAAGTTTATGGAAAAGTAGATTAGTAGCTCTACTGACGGTACTGTCAAGCTCGAATATTGCCGTGGAAATAATAACTAAAAATATTCCTATTACATAAAATTTGTCGGATGGAGAAACTAAAACGTATTACATAATTGACCGGCTTTTGACGGCTCTTGTCCTTAAACCGTATGAGACGTTTCTGGATTCCTACCTCCATGCCTAAACATCCCCTAATTACAAACCTACTTCTGAGGAGCTGGTAGCTGCTTGGGCTGTTCTTCTACAACAAAATACTTGTATTTGACCCTGCAAAAAAGCTTCTACACCATTACTGCAGAATCTAAACTCGAGTTGTTCTGTTGCATCTACTCAGCACATTCGCTAGGGCTCTTGTTTTGATCTCTCTGGTTACGGTCTCACGTTTGCGCCATGGCACGCTCGGTTCTTCATACTTTTTCGGACTCCAAACATTTTGAAGACCGAAGAGGAAAACCGTATGCCCATCCTATAACAGAACGTATAAACGTATGATTAACCTTTTAACTCAATCTATTACGGCAGCTCTGATCTTCATTTGACAGCCTCATTCGCGTCCTATTGTCTCTTATTACTTTCCAAAAGGCGTTGGTGAACATCATTATGGCGTAAGCGATGAGTTCATCGCGTACTACGTTAAAAATTTACTGACGGATTTCGAATTGCGTAGGAAAGGCATCCGATGAAACCACATCGGTTGACTCTTACGAACGCCCTTGTTATAGGATATGGCCTGGATAAGCAGGTTCATCACTTTTTCAATCCAAAGCCCGCTACTCGAGAGGAACTAGAGGCCTATCATGACTCTGAATACATCGATTTCCTCTCAAGGTAAGCATAATTGTACTCGCCACAGGGACCGTATGACGATGAATTTACGGATCACAGGGTTACACCTAGGAATCAAAACGAGATGAAACATCTCATAGATACGTTCAATTGTGTGGAGGATTGTCCGATATTTGCGGATATGTATGATTTCACGCGAATGTATGCCGGAGGGTCACTTGCTGGAGCTAGAAAGTTGTGCGCCGGAACGACAGACATAGCTATCAATTGGTCTGGCGGTCTGCATCATGCTAAAAGGGGAGAAGCCAGTGGATTTTGCTACATCAATGATATTGTTCTTGCAATCCTCGAGTTGCTAAGGTTTGTCATAGATTTTCGCTCTTGTGTCACAAGAGCTGACTCTCCTTCAGATACCATCCCAGAGTATTGTACATCGACATCGATATTCATCATGGAGATGGTGTTGAACTAGCATTCTGGAATTCAAATCGCGTCATGACTGTTTCATTCCACAAATACACAGGCGACTTTTTCCCCGGTACGGGAAGACTCGATGACAACGGCGGCGGACTTGGAAAACACTTTGCACTCAACGTCCCCTTACTTGATGGCATAGACGATGAGAACTATCTCTCAGTATTTAGGACAGTTATCGATGATACTGTCACAGCTTTTCGACCTTCTGCTATCGTTTTGCAATGCGGCGCAGATTCATTAGGATGCGACCGGCTTGGTGCATTCAACCTATCCATTGCTGGACATGGTGAGTGTGTGAACTTTGTGCGCAAGTTCGGCGTGCCGTTGCTTGTTCTCGGTGGTGGTGGATATACGGTGCACAATGTGAGTCGATGCTGGACGTACGAAACGTCAGTTCTCGTGGGCTGCGAAGTCCCCGACGCGTTACCGCAAACACCTTACGACGCGTGGTTCGCGGACGATTACACTCTTCATCCTACTCTTGCAGGACGCATCGACAATCAGAATACACCCGCCGCACTCCAACGCATCACACGAAGCATTCGTCAAAAGCTACGATACTTACAAGGTGCACCTAGCGTGCAAATGCAGGAGATCCCACCTGATTTAGCTGCCTGGCTTCCCGAAGAGGAAAAGAATAACGAAGAAAAGGCGGAAGACCGCGGTGCAGTTCCTGCAGGCGAGTTTCGTATACCGCCGCCGAAGGCGGTGAATGAGTTCTTTGATAGCGAGACGGATGTGGACAAGGAGGAGGAAGTGGTGCCAAAGACTCGCGGGACTACTTCTGGAAGGCGGGGACGGGGAAGGGGCAGAGGTCGGGGCAGAGGCAGGGCAACTGCGACTACGACAGCGACTGTTGTGGCTGGAGGGTTGCCTACCCCGGCGACCAACGTAACTCCAGCAGAAGCAACTGGGGTAAACGAGGAAGAGGCCGATGAAGCACCTCCGCTCACGCCTACTCCGGCTCCACGAGGAAGAGGCAGAGCAGGTCGGAGAGGAGGTCGGGGACGAGGAAGAGGACGGGGACGGGGAAGAGGGGCTGCAGCTGCAGCGGCCGCTTCTACCTCTGCTGCGCCTACGTCGGCGGCGACAACTGATAATGTTGTTGAGGTGACTCCTGGTAGCGAGAGCGTTCCTCCTGTACAGCCTAAAGCAGAAACCGAGCCCGAACAAGAACCGGAACCGGAACCAGAAGCAGAGGTGGGACCAGAGGCAGAGGCGGAACAAGAGCAGGAGCAAGGACAGGAAACGCCATCTCAGTTACCTTCGAATGAAGTCGACGTTGATACATGATTCACTTTGCTGTGTTTTTGATTTGTACTTGCATTAGTTTTTAATTTATTTTCTTCTGGGTCATACATGAGTGTTCCGTGGATTGCTGCAGAACAAAGCAAAGGCTACATTTATCCAATAGGCAACTGTGTCTTGCTCTTCTGATGGATCAGAGTGTTACTTGTCATGGCGGAGGTGTTTGCCTTTCACAAGAGCTTGCTGTAACTAAGAAGGACTTGTGAAAGGTTGCAATGCTGGCATTCCTGACAGACGCTAACTGCTCGGATTCATTGAAAGAGATGATTGAAGAATGTCAGAAGCTTTCCTCGACTGCTGGCAAGCGTAATGACAAAGTTCATGTTTGTAAACAGAGAAGAGTAATGGACAGTATTCTACTGGCTGTTGCAAAATCCTTCTTGAGATTGAGTAAGAAAGCATCCGCTCCTTCCAAACCTCCATAAACTGGATAGTAGATATTAAGATTAAATTCTGCAACTCAGTCGCAAAATATGACTCAAAAACAGGTCAAAAACATCCTTTTGGTTGTTTTGGAATGTAATCGGCGTTTCCTTTGCAGGTCAGGCACAACGACAAGGAATTGTTTCCGATACCACAAACGAAAAAATTGCAGCCGAGTAGAAATAAAAAGATTTACCCTTGTTCAGGAGTGAGGCGAAGGAGAGGGTTACCGTTGATGTGGATCAGAGACTGTCATCAGGTAAGCGGAAAGCCATGCTTCATCTTTGACCACGACCACCTCACAGCACGAGTACTCCGCCTTCGCAAAGTGACCTTTACAACGGCCATCCTAGCGCACTTTGCATGCAGGATAGGTTTCACAAAAGGGCAATCTCTTCTGCAGACGTCAACTCTTCTTTTGTCGAAATGACCTCGCTCAATGTTGTTGAGGATAGGGAGGGCCAGGAGGGGCAACAGGAGACGAGGGTGGCTACTTTGCAGTCGCCTTCTGTGGACAACTTTGAGTCGGAGGATGGGACGGCGTCGGATGATGAGGACAACATTGCACTTCTGGGGTCGGATAGCCAGTCGCGCAGGCGTGACTTGTCGGAAAAGAGAAATGAGGGTACATGGACGCAGGTCAAGGACATTGTCATCGAGGTGCGTGGCATGGTCTCTTGTCAAAATCATAACATATTGGTTAATATATATTCGCTCTCGCAGACCGCGCCTACGCTCCTTCTCACAACAGTCGGTTTACTTTTTACCGGAGAGCTGTTAGACCATGTATCGGTAAGCAACAACATATTCGGCCATTACTTACCCGGCTTTGCCTGACCGTGGAACCCTGCAGCATTGGAAAGCGATGAAGCGAATAGACGAGCTCATAATTATTATACCTGTCGTTCTGAATCTCAAAGGAAACTTAGAAATGAACTTGTCGTCGCGTTTAGGGACGGCGGTAAGTTTTGTATGAATTTTGGCAATATTAGTTTATCTGACGCGTTCCCAGGCTAATGTAGGGGAGCTCGACGAAAGGAAGACTCGCAATGCCATCCTTGCAGGAAATATGGCTCTTTTACAAGTTCAAGCTACCATCGTCTCTTTCATCGCCGCTGTCACCTCCTTTGCGCTTGGCCGTATTTTGCCAAGAACAGGTCCACCAAGTGCTGACCATCGCTCGCTCTTCATACGGCGACCACACCCGCACCTTCCCAATGATCCACAGAAACCAAAATCAGGTTTAGCTGAGTGCGTATAAACAGATTAGGCAGAGTAATTATACATGGCTGACGGTGACCCGTTTAAGATTTATCATGGTTGCTTCTTCCGGCATGGCTTCGGCATGCCTGTCAAGTTTAATTTTGGGCTCGTTTATGTGCACACTCGTTGTCTTTTGCAGAAAGTTCTCTCTGAATCCGGGTATGTCGTGTCAATAATACCTTTTCCAGTTATTAAGCTACTGTTCAGACAATATCGCTCCTCCTGTCGCCGCCTGTCTCGGTGATCTCATCACATTATGTCTACTTGGACTTGTATCGTCGTTCCTTATCAATTTTGTGAATACCCCACTTCCATTCGTTATTTGCATCATGCTCGTCGTGTCATCGTGTATATGCGCATACATGGTAAGTCGAAATAGCTACGTTCGGGATCTTATCAAGCAAGGATGGTCCCCGCTCTTTGGAGCTATGGCCATTAGCTCGGGGACTGGCATCATCCTAGACACGTTTGTCTCTCGTTACGACGGATACGCCCTACTAGCAGTCATTATTAGCGGTATGTACTGTTGCTTTACTGTTTGATTTAATCTGACTTTTGCTGTTATTACAAAGGTCTCCCTGGCGCAGTAGGGTCTGTTACAGTGTCACGGATCTCTACATCATTACATGCCGCGGCAATGGCAATGCTCCCCACCGCCTCCCATACGCACGAGACGTCGCCGCAGCCGAGTGCCCGCACGGTGGCGATCACACTATTTCTTATCACAGTCCCTATAGAGATTTGCTTCCTATCAGTCCTTCGGGGAGTAGGGTGGTTGGATCTTCCGTTCGTTTTTTTCGCGTTCGCTATTGTATTCTTCGGTATCACGGTACGTGAACATAGTTACCGTGCTCTTGTGGCATTCCTGATTGTGCATATTAGGTCTTAATTTCGTTGGTCTATGCCCGAGTTCTTACAGAATTTTTGTGGAAGCGGAACCGGGACCCCGATATGTACGCGATGCCCTTGCATTCTTCTATGATGGACCTTGTCGGACAGTCGTTGCTTGTTCTTTGTTTTGAGATAGTGTCACTGCTCGGACAAAACGTCGGAGCGAAACACGGACGATAACCCATTAGATTTGTAGTGTAAAATTATGATAATCGGATCGGATACATTTTATTTTAATGTTGTTATACGCGCGTGATTACATATGCGATTGGAGGCTGCTTGATTAGGAAGGCGCTGTGTTTTAGGCTGTGCTTCTTTACCACGACGAGTCGCTCGCCGCCGTCACCTACCTCGTCCTCATAGCTCTCCAGCGCCCAAGCAACGCTCATGTTCTGAGTGCAGATTCGTGTTCTCCCTGCTCGGAAACATCTCTTTCATGCGTCCACTTCTGGCCACCACTCTCGGAACACCGCTTGTCGACGTACCTGCTTCACCTGTAACACCGCTCCGATGTCCCAACAGCTCGTGCCATACTCGACCGACTTGCACCCACAGCTGCGTAACCCGCTGCTGGTTGCGCCGCAGGAGTTGGTTCCCTCGCTAGAAGAGCTCAAATCGACCACGGATGAGCTCAACGAGCTCAAGCGGCGCGCGGTCGAACGCGCGAGAAAGGCAGCTGAGGACCTCAAAATTATCGAACAGGAGATGCGAAGGATGCGCGAGATTGAGAAGGGGAAGGCAAAGGCGTTACCGCATAATAGGATAAAGCGTGAATCGAGTCGTGCGTTCATCACTTTGTGGTTTACTTTTGTGTGTTTGTGTGAATTGTGCTGACTTGTAATGCTTTCTTGTGTTCTTGTTTGATGTTGATATTTCCAACGGCCTTGGATTTACCTTTCCTGGGTTCTTTCCGCGATCTGGTCGCTCCGATCATACCCCGGGATGTGCTCGATTTGTGATGTTTATCGCGAATGTGGTTGAATTGTGCTACAACTTCGGATGTTCGTGGCTCGCGCACGACCTTTGCACATTTCGATTTCCTCCCAATGTCGCCACCTACGCGAACGTCGACCATTTCAATGCCGTCTTTCAACCCTTGGACCACTATTCTGAATCTTTGTATTCAATGTTCGAATATTTCTTATAACCATGCACTTTGTGAGTGCAGGTACACCAAGCCTTGATCAGGACGAACGCAATTTATCTCCATCCATTACCTCGACATCGACGGGTGGGCCATCCTCGAGTGTTGTTCCTATCATCAACCCTTCCACTCCAGTACCCCAGAAATTACCTCCAGGGATGGCCAAAGTGTGAGTACACTCCATGTATCTAAACTAGTAACAAAAATTAATGACGTGACCTCCAGTAAGAAGAAACGGAAAAGAGAGGATGAGTCTGACGCCGAACATGGTACGTTGAGAGTGTTACTCGCGAAGAAGTTTGGTTGACACCGGGTTAGATTCACAAAGACCTCGAAAAACCACCCCGCTTCCCCTTCCTCATAAAGAACATCATATCAACAAGTCAAAGCTTGGCAACTCTTCGCATCCTAAGGTAGTTGTGTCTACGCCACCTTGTATTATATAAGAATACTTTCTGACAGCATTTTGATAGACTTCAGTCGCTCCGGACTGGTCTCGCCCACCAACGCCACAGAAACTTTTGCCTCCACAACCTTTGCGTATACCCACCTTACCAGCGGGGCCGCGAAAACCCATCGAAGTGAAAGAAGACTTCTCAAAGGCCAAAGCACCCCAAAGTCAAGTACCGATTACTACATTTTACACGTCAATAGAGCCTTGGTTGCGACCAATACGAGAAGAGGATATCGGTTGGTTGGAGTACGATGGGGATACTTCAGGACCATATATCATGCCTGAGCTGGGTCGACATTATACGGAACAGTGGGAGGATGAGGATATGCAGATTTATGGTGGTGTACCTTCAGCTTTGGATTTTACGGCTTCGAGGAATGCAGCGGCGATTTCGAATAGTGGCGCCCCGCCGAATGCGCCGTTAACGAAGTGGGATGCGACGACGTTGTCTGATGCGGACTTGGCGACGGATAAGGGGCTGGGTCCTGTGTCGGAACGTTTGGTATCGTCGTTGCTAGCTGATAAGGACCAGTCAGCATATAAGACTTATAAAGAACTGGAAGAAGCACATGAGGCGAAAGCGAGTACTTCAGGTTCATCGTCTAATGGACCCCCTTACCCGAAAGAGAAGGTCGTGGTGCCAGAGTTAGAGCAAAGAACTCTGGGCTTCGTCCAGTCTTGGGGTCTCATTGACAGTGAAGTACGTAGTTTCTCTAATTATTTATTTCACATCTATTCTAGATATTGAACTGAACTGAACATAAAATTCTGTATAGCCTGATTTCTCTAATTCAGTCGACGACCAAATCTCAATCGCGCTCCGACAAGCCCAACGCCAATTCCGTGAAGTAGCAGCGACGAACAAGGCGCGTCGTATGCGGCTCGTAGAGCTCGCACGGGAAAGGCTGGCGTACCAGGAGTACGTCGATATGCGAGAAACGCTGGACAAGAACATCCTTAGCACGTATACCAAATTACAAAAGAAAGATGGGCCGAAGGTGAATAAGAAGAAGAAAAAGGGGGATTCGTCTGTTCCTGGTGGTGGGAGTGGTGCGGGTGCGAATGGGATTAATGGTGTGAATGGTGGACCTTCTACTGTGCCATTACCGAATCCTGCTTCGTTGGGATTAGGACCGAACGAAGATGGTGTACTTGCTGTTCCTGATTCTCTCCGCGCACTTGTAGAGACGCGACAAGGGTGGGTGGAGGTGATTGGTGGGAGCTATGAAGAGAGGGAGAGGGAATGTCCGGGGCGCGTGAAGGGTGTACCTACGAAGAGCGTGTTCGAGGGGATAGACGACGAGGTGAAGAAGATTTTGGGCGCTTCGGCGATTTTCTTACCTAGCAAGACCGCGGAATCTCCTGTGGATAAGTTGGGATAACATACGCTGTTGGCTGCTAGGTCAAGGAGAGTGGAAATTAAGGACGGTGGTTTATATTATTCTGGTGTAACGTTATGGAGAAATCTTTCTTTCTGTTCTTTTCGTCTTCGACTTTTTTTTTTTTTGTTTCGTTTAGCTTTTTTGCATTCGCTTTCACTTCTTTTCTCTCCCCGTTCTGTTCGCTTTCGTCTTAGCATCGTTTTTCGTACTCGGAATTCGTGTTTTTACAATGTATGCCTTTTAAAGGAGATTTAACCTCTTTGTCGGCTGCCTGTCTGTCTGTCTGTCTGTCTGTCTCGACTTGAGATTCCTGTCCTGTCTTTGTTGCTGCTTTGCTTTCGTAATCATTTGTTATTGCTCTGGTTGAGTTCATAATGTTGAGATACTGAGAATAGTACTAAGAATTGCTGTACATCAAGTCTACCCTTGAGTGTGTAGAGAAAACTCGTAGGATGTAGATTGCTAGAGTAGGTATCAGAGTGGATCAGTCTTATCCCTACAAGTTTCTAAAGTTACCCATTTCCATTTAAAAGCCTATTTTCATAGGGTTCTAGGTATAAGCTACAGGCTTAGACAATTTCTGTACGCGAGGAATGTCATGATTCAACAGTAGTCGTTTTTGCTTTTTTGCTCTTCTTCTTCGATTCACCCTCTGCTTTTCGTTTCTTCTTCGTCGGGCTCTCGGTTACGTCCTCCTCTTTCTCGGTTTCCTTCTTCTCCTTCTTCTCCTTTTTCTTCTTCTCCTTCTCTGTCTTGCTTGGGGTCGCCTTGACCTTCGTCTTACTAGTAGAAGCCCGCCCGTCGACTTCTATTCTGTTTTCTTCACCGACAGCTTCACCACCTGTCTTCGACGATGAAGAGTGGTTGCCTTCGCTTGCGCCTGTTGGTATGAACCGGTGTTTAAGGAGGTGTTTGGGATGTTGGTACCGCGCAGGGCTTCTGTATATACCCTCACTCGTTTTCAGCGTGCATTCTCCAGAATTGTTAGTCTCGGCCTCAGGTGAGGACGGAGGCGGGGTTGGGAGGGTCGGTTGAGCGGTTAGGACGAGGTGGTGTGTTATTGGTTTCGGGGCTGTCGTAGATTCACAATCGAGTGTGGATATAGGAAATGTGTATTAGTAAATCTCTAGATAGAGAAGAAACGATGGAAGAAGAGTAGAGATTGGAGTACTTACCAACGAACAGCTTCCCTTCCTTCCTCCGTCTAGGTAAAAGACAACCCAAACCGAGGAGTTCTTCCCCTCCGACTGTATTCCCGACGTCTCGTCCTTGTTCATCATCTCCGTCGTCATCGGCATTGAACGAAGTAGTGTTGGTAGAAGAGGAAGGAACGGACCAAACGTCGTACGTCGCGGTCTTCCCTTCGAGCTTTCCGAGTTTTTGGGAGGACGTTGAGGTTGTAGGAGGTGGGAGGGTGAGGGTGAGGTTTGATAGGTATTTTGGTTTTATCTGGATACGATTTTTCGTAAGTGAATCCATGCTGCAATACTATTCAAGCCGAATAGAACCGTAAAGTAGTAGCACTAGCGGAACGTAGAAGAAGTATGGTGAACGGAAACTCACCCCCTCAGGAACACGTAAAACCCATAACTCGAGGTCATCATTCCCTTCTAACGTATCGTAATCGAAGTCGTCTCCGTCAAGGAGAGTGGTGAGTCTCGTCGAACCGGGTGGGACGAGTGAGCTAGACGATTCTGTTTCCGGCTCCGGTGCTACCTCTACCTCTTCTACATCATCTGATTCCAGGTCGGAATCGTCAATGAGTGCTTTGGATTTTATGGCCTTCGACTTTTCAGTTTCCTTCTCCTTCCTTTTTTGTTTCAGTTTGGAGGGTTTGTCTTTGTCTTTGTCCTTTCCCGGAGGTTTTGATTTTGATTTTGAGTTGAGTTGAGAGGAAGTTGCTGTTGGACGTGTGATGGGGGACATGACTTTACGAGGAGGCAAGGCAAAAGTGCAGAGGCAGAGAAAGTGGAATTTTCAGAAGCGCGTCGCGTCTCGTCTCGACTTTTTCGAAATTAGCCTTGCATGAATTATAATCGCATTATTTCTTTTCAAGGTTCTACACTTTGTTCTATGCTTATAGCTTATAGCTTTGTAGAGTTTTGCTACCATTTCAAGTTGTTACATCAGAAATACTGAAAATGATGCGTGTAGTATTTATTAGATGGTCTCTACAGCTCGGTATGTAGGTGAGTAGAAAAATTGCTGATAGATAAGATTGAAGGTGTATCGTCGCGAACTCGAGGGTAGCAGTGATATAACAGTTCAAGGTGCGTAATGAGAAAGCAACAACAAGCTACCGCTTCTTCTTTACACGACGAGATTCCTCTATTAGCAGAAACGGAAGACATTAAATGGGTCAGACAAGCTCATGCAATTCATGAACGAATATACACTTACCCTTATTCTTAGCCTTCTTCGGAGCACCCTTCCCTCTATCCTTATGCTCCTGTATAGAGATATTCCTCCGTACTTCCTCGATATCAACAAGGTTCCAACCCGGATACATCCTGTTGAGCGCGCCGATGGAATGTTCGTCGCGAGGAGGGTAGTATTCGACCATGGACGGGCCGCGAAGACGCGATTTGAGGTATTTAGCGCCTGTTCGTCGGGAAGTTGGGTTGAATGAAGTTTGGAATATTGAACATCGGAGACGATTGAGGGATTTGAGGAGGCGTGGAGGGACAGTCGCCATCGTCGTCGGTTGAAGAAGTAAAGAAAGTCGGAACCGGGAGTAGAAGAAGCGTCGATCATGAAGAATTGCCGTAACTGGAAAGACGCAACTTTTTTTGACTTTGACTGTCTTCGGCTTTTTGACCTCTCGTCATTGCCGTCCATGCTCAGAGCATCCTTCTCGCTATGCAGAGGATGCAGAATCTCGCTTCTAGATGCTAGCATATCAAGACGTAGCTTCCAAACATCTGCGGTACTCCAACGAAGCTCAAGCAAATGGAAACACAAATCAGACCCAAAGAAATTAGCCACCGCTCGATACGAAGACATCGCACCCCCGGAAGCCGACACATGGCAAAATGGTTTCAACTCACGAAGGCGTGGCAAACACTTACCGGGGTATACGATGGCCGTCCCGAATATTCGAAAAAGACTAGCTTACAGCACTTACAATTGGGCTCGGGCTCCTTCGACAACTGCACGACTGAGAGAAGTGGGCGTCTCTCCTGCATGGGCGAAGAAGCTTTTAAAAGCATTTGCTGAGGAGACACCAACGGCGTTTGGTGGTTGGTTCCCTCCAGAGGAAGATGAAAAGTGGCAGATGAATCGGATTCTGGATAACGCGAGGGAAAATGTATCTGATGCTATTGACCATGCGCTGACTCGAAGGTTCATGGCTTGGGCGTTGGAGAACCCTCAAGCACGAGAGCTCGCTCCTCCTCCGGTATTTAGCACTCTCGAGTCTTTACAGAACGCCGTGGACCATACACATCCGGAAGAGTGGTACCCGACAGCTCGCATGCTACGACGAAAAATTCATATGCACGTCGGACCGACGAATAGTGGGAAAACACATAATGCACTACGTGCACTCGCTGCGTCGAGACGTGGTGTCTACGCCTCGCCTCTCCGACTCCTCGCTTACGAAATCTTCGATCGACTCAATAATGGTCGAATTGTTCCTCTCGGTGCTGATCCGTCTGCTCCACCCGAAACGTTCAAGCGACTATGTAATCTCGTCACCGGAGAAGAGGTCCGCATGATCTCCGAGGACGCTAATCTACTAAGCTGTACAGTGGAGATGATTGATACGAGCAAACGATACGAAGTCGCTGTCGTAGATGAAATCCAAATGCTTTCTGATCCAGAACGTGGCGGAGCTTGGACAGCTGCAGTTCTGGGGTTACACGCAGAGGAAATCCATCTCTGTGGAGAAGCAGGGGCAGTTCCACTTGTTCAAGAAATGCTTAAGGACGTCGGGGACGAGCTCATAGTACATCGTTACGAGCGTCTTACACCTCTCACAGTCGCTTCTAAATCCCTCAAGGGAGACCTAACAAAGATCCAAAAGGGTGACTGTGTGGTCTCGTTCTCTCGGAGTATGCTATTCAGCTTGAAAGAGCAGATAGAAGAAGCGACGGGTATGCGATGTGCGATTATTTATGGACGTTTGCCTCCTGAAGTACGGAGTGAACAAGCCGAACGATTCAACGACCCTGATTCGGGGTATGACGTGCTCGTTGGGAGCGATGCCATAGGCATGGGTCTGAACTTGTACGTTCTCATCGCCTTACCTCGCTTTATCGATATTAAACTTAACGGTATTATCACACAGGAAAATCAAACGCATAGTCTTCGAAAGCTCCCAAAAATGGGACGGAACGAACCAACGCGCCCTCTCCCTCTCCCAACTCAAACAAATCGCAGGCCGAGCAGGCCGTTTCGGCATGCACGGCACAGACACCGACCCAGGTGGAGTCGTCACAACCATACACGAACGAGACCTCCCAACAGTCCGCAAAGCCGTCGAATCCCGCTCCGTACCCGTCTCAAAACGCGCGATCTTACCAACAACACAAAACATGTTCCACTCTCTCGAACAACTCGTCCGTCCACAAAAACAAAAACAAACTAAATTCAGTGCTGTTTTTGATATTCTTCGGAGTACGGCGAGACTTGCGCCTTGTTATGCGTTACGAGATTTGGGGAAGATGGCGGAGGATGTTGTACCTGTGATTGATACGTATTGTAAAGATTTTACGCTTGAGGAGAGGTTGAGAGTTTTTTTGGCACCTGTGATTTGGAGAGATGGAGCGGTGAAGATGGCTGCGAAGAGGTTTATTAATTCGTATAGGAAGGAGATGCATGTTAAGCTGTTTGAATGTCTTCGTGGGGTTGGGCTACTTGAAGCGCGGGACTTTGTACGAGATGCACGGGCGAAGGAAGCTTCATCCAAATCCTCCTCCTCCTCCTCCTCCTCCTCCTCTGAGGGTGTTCCGCCATTGAAGATCGACACGCTGTTGAAGTTGGAGTCGTTGTATAGGGTTGTGGTGGTGTATATGTGGTTTAGTTTGAGGTTGCCGTTGGCGTTTCCTGAGAGGGAGAGGGCTGTGAAGTTGAAAGAGGAGGTGGAGGAGGGGATTGAGTGGACGTTGCAGAGGATGCAGGCGATGGCTATGCAGGGGAGGGTCGAGGATGACGAGGAGGGGCTCGGAGAGAGCGAGAGTGAGGAGAAGGACGTTTTGGATGATGAAATTATGGAAGAACAGCTGGAGGATGAATATGAAGATGAAGATGAAGATGGCGATGAGGATGAAAGTGGGGATGAAGCAGTTGTTGTGAGGTCGAGGTCTAAGGAGGCATCTGGAGTAGCGTTCACAGTATAATCTCAACGCTCACCTCTGCTCAGTGATTATTACTTACTTTAAACAGTCTTGCTGACTTAGAATACAATACACCTCTAATATCCGAGTATCCAAAACTATCATTATTGTCTCTGTCTCCTCTTCCTCATTATCCTTACTCCCCTCCCCCCCCCCCCTGCCTCTTTTTTCTTCTTCTTGGAACTTGCATATAGAATAGACCGTGTTATCAAATATTAGGTACTCAGTAAACCTTACACTTCTAGTGATTTCGTATTCGGACTGATACCCGTTCACAATCACATAGTCAAGATTAGATTGCAGATGGAGGACTTCATGACGGAAGTGAAGAGCAAATTTGCTTCTGTGGAACAGAAAGGGACATGCACGTCAAGCTCTTTTTTGAATTTCTTCGTGGGGTCGGAGGCGTCGGACTCCTCGAAGCTTTTTGCTTTGTACGAGATGCGCCGAGGGGAAAGGAAGCGTCATCCGACGCTGCGTCTCTGAAGATCGACACGCTGTTGAAGTTGGATTCGTTGTATAGGGTGGTAGTAGTGTATATCTGGTTCAGTATGTGCTTGCCGTTGGTGTTCCCGGAAAGAGAGAAGGCGGTGGAGTTGAAAGAGCAGGTGGAGGCGATTGAGTAGACGTTGTAGAGGATTCAGGCGATGAGCAAATGGGGGATGATTAGAGTAATTGACCGGTCCACGGTCCGATCACCAACTTTGACTTACTTTGATCTTTAAAAACAGCTTCGGACCGGACTCAAAGTCTGTTGCTAGGTTCGGACCAAGGTTTAAAACCGTTTAAGCTAGTCTTAGTTTAAGAGGATTTAGCCTCGATCATGGTTCTTGATTGAAGACTTCCTGATTCAACTCATGGCTGGAGTGATGCTTGTGTGAGAACATCTACAATCTGATCATGGGGACACATTGAAGTTAGACTCTATAACCTGAATTTCAACATGATACATGATTTCCAACATCACATTCTGTATTTAGTAGCACTACATTGTATGTATGGCTTCCAGTAGTGATTGCTTTCCTTTTTCTCTAGTCTGTCATTGGAACACCTCCCGGTTGTATACAATCTTTCATACTACACTAATAACATATACTGCAGAACCTCAGATATATAAATGAGAGGATTGGTAGTGAGTGAGAGTAACATCAACTGTATTCCTTTCTATCTCCTGAAGCATCACTCTTCACATTTTTTCATATCTACATCACCAAATCGAACACGAAAATGTATTGGAATTTACTGCTAAGACATATATTTTTTACATATTGTGGATCCTTATATTCGCTTATAAAGTCTACATGTAAATATATTGTCTTGTCAGACTCTGCACGTTTTGGTGATGTATTCAACAAAACATTAGTATGCATCACTGCAGAAGGTTACTAGCTTACTTTCTAATACTGCTGATTTGACTAATAATGTGCTCTACAGTGAAAACAACTATTATGGCCATAACCTTTGTGGAGACATGTTTACATTTGTATATTATTTACAGAGCCAAATGATTTTAGTTTTATTACTAACTATTGTCTGTACAGCCTGTTGAGATGCCTGGTGCAAGCCATCCAATTGATTGCATCTGCTTGGGTTGTAATGAGTATGTAGACTTGATCTGTTGTTTGATTAATAGTATTCATATATTGTCTAGTCAGCTTCAAACACTGTGTAACAGTAAGCATCTTCTATAACCTATTACTATAGCTCTTCATCCTATTTATACAATGATATTACAGACCATCTCAATCTAGGAGTATGTCCTCCTAGTGTGAAAGCAACAAGAGATGTGTCCAAGGACATAGAAAACCAGAGTCAATACCTGCTTCAGAATATTAATCTTGATCTGAGCATGTATCATCATGCATCCAGCACAATGCCTGGAACAAATAGTATTCCCAGTCAGTAGTACAAAGCTTACTGTGAAGTGCTTTTGACTAGTTTTAAATCAGATGAAAGCATCACAATCAACACGAACACCAACAATAGAAGGAACCCAAGGCCTTGTGGCAATTGCCAGGATCGAAGGGGAAAGGTAAGTCATTGTTCATTTCTTACCTCTGTACCAATCTCATACCATCTACAATAAGTGTGAATACATCCAGCCCCAGCCACTTCTATGCAAGTTTTGTCAGAAGAAAGGATTATCTGAGTGCCCACCACACAAGGCTAAAGTGAAAGGGAGAAAGGGAGGTGATGTGTTGGTACGTTAGAGATACAAGATGAATTTCATCCGTTATTGAATTGACTGCACTAGCACAATTTGAATGGAGGCATTGAGTATAAGTTTGTCTACGAGAATAAACTGTGATGCTTTACCTCCAGACACACAAGATGTATACCTTTGAATCTTGTCGAATCCAAGTAGTGCATTCTCCAGAACTGTCTCTCGTAGTTCGTAGCTGAAAAAATTGCTCAGGCTATTGCTGCACCTTTTTGTGCATAAATGTCTTGCTTTATTATTCTACTCGATAAATGATACATCCGAGCGTGAAATAGGAAACGGATGTGCGTGTGCAACAACGAACAGCGATTTCAAATCAGACTTGTGCTCCCAACGCTGAAGACTGCGACTACAATTCCACTTGCGGGAACCACGGGCAGACATCAAGGTCCCACTCAAACCGTAATTGCTCTAAAGCCGGAGTATTCAATGTAGATGCTAGGGTCGCTTTCACGTTCTCGCAGACAAACATTAAGCCGGCTAGGTGCTGGATACGTTGAAGGTAATACTAATTAGACACCGACGACATGTCGGTAGTATGTATCGAGGAAGACGCACATATTGCATGAACTCTGTCCGACATAGTTGTAAAGCGATGTCCTTGTCGGCTAAAGAACCAAGTTGCACGAGTCGCAGCAGCGCGCAATCAAATAGACCGATAGCCATTTGGCGCCTTCCGTTCTTGATAAAATGAAAAATAAGTAAGGATGACAGAAAGAGAGATTTGTAAGCTGAATTCACTTCATCCTCTGACAGTATTGCTTTCTCTCTCTCGATGTACGCACGATAGTCCGGTAAGAACGGATCCGGCGTCGTGATATCCGCAAATTTCTTCCGGAGTGCCCATTTGTAACGGACGGTAAAGTTCGTCCACCGTCGTGTAATATCAAATTTTGAAGGATGACATAAGACCTAAGATAACGTTGAATACGAACCATGAGGTCATTTTTGATAGCCTAGTCAATAGGCGAATTACTCACCGTAAAGCATCCCAAAGATATTTCCTTTAATGACGAGATATACTGTAGCTGTGCCAGAAGATGGTTGTGAGCAGGTGTATCTGAATAAAATAAGGAATATAAGAATCTAATGTTTACAACAAGAATGTATAAGTCCTACCCTCGGGAACTGCGTTTAATAGCTCCTGAAGTATTGCCTCGTGGCTACCAAGGACCTCCGATAGATACCAATACGCAAAGGGACGTTCTTCGGCGGCGTACAACTCCAATTCGAATCCTGACAAAATAATATCTCGGACGATCCCCGCTCGCCAATGCAAGATCACCAATGGAATGCATTTCAGTACTCTAGAATCTGAACTATCCTGATAATGAAGTCAGCATTTTTTACACATATTGTTTGAAGATAATGTAGCTTACTCGAGGCGTCATTCTTGCCGTCGTTGACAACGCTGAGTCGTATAAATCGTGCCAATCAAATACTGTCTTCATGGAATGTCGTCGTTGACGAGGCCGATTATGGTATGAAGCCCAAGTATGTTGAACTAGCAACTGGAAAAGGATTTAATTAACCACGGCGAACTAATAACTCTAGCACACCCACCCTTGTCAGAGTACTGTGGAACTCCTCAAACGAATTTGAGGAGTAACCGAAATTTCGTTCAAAGAGGGACACTAGATGGCTGAAATTGACATGCGCAATTTCAAGGAAGAAATGCTCCACGAGCCAGGATACGGCAAACCTATCCAGGATAGTGGATCCATTCGAGAAAACAGTCTAGAATTTCAGTCTAAGCAATCTGGCTTTGGAAAAAGGTAAGCACCTACTTGGGCCAGGGACCTTATGAACGGAAGTCGACTCAAAGTCCACGCTGGACTACTCGCCCGAAAAAGTCCGTCTGTCTAAAAATGATTCTATTAAATTCGGATCAATACCTATACATTGTGAAAACATTACATTCCAAGCCAATAAACTTTCACAACTGGAAAGTTGATAAAGCACCTCCCAACCATTTAATAGGCCGTCCAAAGCTTTCAAAGTTCCCGGCTGAGAGGGAATTGTTAAAGGGCGCATCGGCATGATAGAATGAAGCCTTCGTGTAATGCGTGGGTCAAAAGCTGCATACGCTGGAGAACCATCAGCAGGTGAATCAATGGAGTGTTGCTTGATTTTTGCAAGTAGATGTCGGGTTTCTGCTAAAAGAGGTACAACGAAAGGCATTTTTTGTGGTACTTCAAGGCTAAAGAGTCGAACCAACGCCTGTATGCAGTGTCAGTATACTGAATATACTACATAGAATGTATTTACCTTTCGTAATCGAATTCGGATTAGGAGTTCATAACGAAACGGAAGATCAACAACTGTAAATCATATCAGATGAGCGTCCTAATTCTGAGAAGAATGGAGACAGACCTTCATCTAGTGTCAGCCAAATCTCGGCCTCTTCTAATAAGCCGATGACTCGTTGCGGTGTCATGCTTTCAAGTAAACTGGTGTCGGATTTTTCACCTTGCCAGTCTTCGCACTGACGAATTCAGCGAAAAGTAAGAAAAGAAAAATCTGCACTCACGTCGTGAACATTACCCTTGATTAATTCTCTATATGCCAAGTCACAGCATTTTACCATTCCTATCATCCCCGCACGAATAACAAGAGAGATCAGCTGAACTGGCAGTCGCTTGTCTGTAAACGCAGCTAAAGCTCTTGGATGGATAACGTCATGGTTGATGGTTGACAGGTGATGCATGTATAAACAAGTATACACCGTCTGAGCAAGTGCGTTCCCGGCGTGCCAGTGCATCTATAGGCACAAGATACAGCAATGAACAAACACGGCTAGCGCGGGACAGACCGTCATCTGCATTCACCTCGCAAGCCATGGCCCGATCAAGGATCCAGCAGACTTCCTCCGGCAGCAGTGGTGTAAGTGGGTCGAAGTTGGGTTGCTGCTCGCCACTGGACAAAGGCGCTCCGCTGTCCATGCGAGGGTCACCTATCTGATCGTGCTGTTCAACTCGTGTCTGAATAGCAAACACTGATGGTACTCACCTCAACAGCGCTCATTGCCTCATACAGTGTGAAGCCGTCTACCATGAGTAATTCATCGATCCCCATTTCTTAAATCAATTTGAGAAGGTGGCTCGGGCCAATTGATTGAAGAAGCAGACCTTGGGAAGCCTCTTCAAAGAGATGGGTGACATTTTTGAATTGAGTAGCCTCGGGAGGTTCCATTTCGGACAGCTTGATGGCAGTGGAGGTATTATATTAACAGACAAGCAACGGAGACCCCTAGGGAAAGTGAGAGAGCAGAGGACATCACTAAGCAGACGCCAGGATCATGGGCGTAAGGACCAAAGTCGCACGCGCCGCGACGCGTTCTCTAACTTCTCTTCCTCCGCTCGGTCCTATCTCAATCCCCCTTTGGAGCGTACGGCTATACAAAGAGCAATTATGCTCAGTAATCCTCGACTGCTACGATGTCGAACTTGTGCAAGGAGGTACATAAACTCAGCAAGCAAATGTAACAAGCCAAAGGTTATTTTCTCCGGAATTCAGCCGACCGGCGTGCCCCATGTTCGTTTCAACTCTTCGTCCGATTTTGGCGTGGTTACTTATGAATTCAGATAGGAAACTATCTAGGCGCACTCAAAAACTGGGTCAAAATGCAGCAGGAGGCCCGACCTGAGGACCAGCTAATTTTCTCCGTGGTCGGCTGGCATGCTTTAACATTACCTCAGGATCCGAAAAAATTGCTCGAAGCAAAGAATGATATTTTTGCTACATTGATAGCAATTGGGCTCGATCCGCAAAGATCAATCATATTCCACCAAGACCAGGTTTGTGGGACACTGCTAAAATATGGACTGTTTTTAGTGACCTTCTATTAGAATCCTGACCATGTTGAGCTTGCTTGGCTACTGAACTGCATCACACCTTTTGGAAAATTACGGCGTATGACGACGTGGAAGGTGTGTTTGTTTCAATCGGTCTTTCTATGCCATTTGACCCTTCCAATAGAGCAGACTCGCCGTTTCCCGGAATGCTAATGACGAATCGGAAGTTGATGAATCCATGCTGAATACTGGTCTGTTCACCTATCCCGTTCTACAAGCAGCAGATATCATGGCTTATAGGTACAAGTTTTTATATATCTTTACTCCGTAAATAAGATCTAATTATCCGATCCTACCAGATCGACGCACGTTCCTGTCGGAGATGACCAGCAACAGCACCTCGAGTTGTGTCGCGACCTTGCGGAATCGTTCAGTCGGACGACTAACAATTCATTTTTCCCACTCCCTACTTGTGTAATCAGTAAGTTGCAGCATGTCCCGTTTCTGTTTTGGTGTCTTACGCCATTCTTCCCTTCAGACCCCTCCAAGCGCATACTTTCGTTGAAAGATCCATCGGCTAAGATGTCAAAATCTGCTGTAGACGAGAATTCTCGCATTCTGCTAACAGACGATGCGACAATCATCCACAAGAAAATTCGTAGTGCCGTCACAGATTCACTTCCGTACATAAGTTACGATCCCGAGGCAAGACCAGGAACATCCAATCTCCTTACTCTCCTTGCCGGTTGTATAGATGAAGACGTGCACGATGTCGCTGAACGATATCGAGAACGAAATCACGGTGCTCTGAAGAATGATCTTTCCGAGGCACTTGAGGAGACACTGAAAGGGCCACGTACCGAGTTCTTCAGGTTGCGAGCAGATCCCGGTCATATTCAAACGATTGCTGATTCGGGAGCTGAGAGGGCTAAAAAGATATCCGGAAGGACGCTTTCTGAAGTACGGCGGCTTGTTGGATTGTGTTGACAATTTTTCCTTGTTTTCCGGATCTTTTTTGGAGAGTACGATAGACCGAGTCTAGACACACTCATAATCTAACGCACAGCACCCACCTCAGTTATCAGAGTAATGAAATTACGCTATTACATCTAAACTCAGAGAATAATACATTCGTTCAGCATTGCAGAACTGGGAAAAGAGGCGAAAGAGTAAGTTCTCTTATTGTCGTTACTGCCATTCTTCCAGTGATTCAATCCTTTCAGAAACGAGCACTTCCTTTCATACTAAGGATTCTGGACCCAGCCCACATATACTTTTGTGCATCGAGTAGTTGGTAGATTTGTGGAATTTAGCCACGTAATAAATTTAAATACATAGGTAATGCACAACTACAGACTGGCTTTATCTGCTCAGTGATGCTCGGAGCCGCGAAGCCGAGATCCTGAGCTATTCAAAAGTCGATCTCGAGTTGCGTCATCAGATGATTATATTTTCTTTCTTTTCTCTTGAACCGCCAACATCAACACGATGTCTAAGCCAAAGGCTTCGTCGAAATACCCAGTGGTTATGACCATTGCTGGGACGGACCCGAGCGGTGGTGCAGGAATTCAGGTAGTGCTAACATTTTCCCTTCGACTTGCTTCTTGAATTGAGTAAAATACATGTTTGGTATTTGCGCTATTCTTCAGGCAGACCTAAAGACCTTCACTGCGTTGCAATGCTATGGGACGAGCGTAGCTACTGCTTTGACAGCCCAGAATACCACCGGAGTACAAGGAGTATTCCCCGTTCCTCCGGATTTCATCGAGAAGCAGGTCAGAAATGCGTTATCAATATTAACAAATAATCACATGCTGATAACACCTCAACCAGTTAACTTCGGTTCTAACGGACACTGGCGTTGCTGCATTTAAGACCGGAATGCTTTATGATGCCGCAAATGCTCGGGCTGTCGCAAGGTGCTTAAGAGAATTGTACAAAGAAAAGCCCGTTCCGCCTCTTGTTATCGATCCGGTCTGCGTCTCAACATCTGGACACACCCTATTGGAAGCAGAGGCTGTTGCAGTGTTAGCAAAGGAGCTCTTCCCACTCGCAACATTAGTTACCCCGAACAAGGCAGAGGCTGAGTTATTGCTTAAAGAATTATCTACGGACGAGCAGAAGGCGATATCATCGATCGATGATGCCTTAGACGCGGCTTCGAGCTTGGCAAAACTCGGTTCGTGCGACGTTCTGTTGAAGGGTGGACATTTCACCGTAATGGCTGGTGATATAAGCTCTTTCGTTGCAAGTCACGAAACGGATAACCGTGTTAGGGTGATATGGGAAGGCATTGACGAGAACATGGAGATACTACAAACGAAGCCCGTTAATGCAGATGCATCACTTGTGATTGACATTCTATACGAGCGCGAAGGAAATGTGACTACTGTTTTCGCTCGACCGCGAATCGACTCTACGAGCACGCATGGTACGGGCTGCACGCTTAGCTCTGCTATCGCCTGCTATCTTGCACGAGGAAATAGTGGTATGTATGCGTCCTGAATCAAAAGCATCTCGCAGACGGACCCATAATTTTACTCCTATAGTTATGGAAGCTGTCCGCCTTGCATCGGAGTACACGCACGCCGGGATCAAAACTGCGTTTTCATTTGGGAAGGGTAACGGCCCACTGAACCATATGCATGCATTTTTACCGAGAGTTGTTCCTCCGTGCGTAGTCATCGTCATCTTAGTTGCTAAAATAAGCTAAGGACTACTTGCGTAGGCCGACAAAGGAAGATCCATACCCATTTACGCGTGCACTCATTCGGTCAAATGCGTCCGTCTGGAAGCAGTACGTCGAGCACCCATTCGTCAAGCAACTCGGGGAAGGAACTCTCCGTCGTGAGAGCTTCCTGCATTTCGTCAAGTCCGTCTTCATCTATTCCTCATAAGTATGCGTGTTTGACACTCGTTGATTTACTAGGCAAGACTATCAGTACCTCAAATATTACGCGCGTGCCTACGGGTACGTTTTCGACCTGCATTTGCGGTGATCTCTTTCTTGTCGTTGATCTTAAACACATTTAGTCTGCTTGTAGCCAAGTCTCGCCGCTTCGCTGACATCAAACCCGCAACTGACACAATTGTCAATGTATTAAATGAAGTGACTATGCACAAGTCATATTGCGCGGCAGAACTCGGCATTACCGAGATCGAGCTTGAAAGTACTCCAGAATCTCCGGCAACGACAGCATATGGAGCATTTCTACTCGATTCAGGTTTGCGTGGTGAGTCGACATCAGAAATCCTAATCATGGCAACTTTTAATTCTAGATATTATGTTTTCTCATTCGTGACAAAGGCGATGAGACGCACTTGATAGTAACGCTCGCTGCGTGCTTATTAGGCTACGGTGAAGTCGGTCTGTGGTTAAAAAGCCAAGCACAAAAACCGAACCCATGGGTCAAATGGGAAGGAAATCCATATCTGAGGTGGATCGAAGATTACTCCGGCGTCCGTTACCAAAATGCTGTACGTTCTGGCCTAGGTTCGTCTAGCTGTTTCCTGAAGTCTCTCCAAACGTCCTCTAATGACTGATTTATGCTTCTTTCTGGCAGATATTCTTGAATTGGCTGCGCGAGAAGATCCTCCTTCGCCAAAGCGTTTCGAGCAGTGGAGAGAGGTATGGGGAAAGTGTACGATGCTCGAAAAGCAATTTTGGGATATGGCGATGGAATTATCGTAGACCTTGAACATATAAATAAAAATGAGTGAGTGATGTCCGTACATGTACACAATAGATTACGGTGAATACTAGTTACCCGAGAAGAGTAAAGATCTGGTGTAACAACGTACGTTTGTTACGGGCAACGGTCGAACAAGCAAGAAGCAAGCCAGCAATACCTTGATGCAGTTCCTTTGGAAGATAAGGCTGTCAGTTCAAGAAAAGAGACGAACTACACCGTTTATTTCGGAGGAAGCTAATTAGTCAGATACCCTTTGCGAAAGGAGCAAGAGAAAGGAATTCCTATTTCAAAAGCACATCGCAAGGCATGCAAAATCTGGCTTCAGTTTACCAAAAACTATATTTACAAGACTTGGATTAATTAAGGGATCGTAGGGCTACAAAGTGGGTGTTGCAGATTATCCGAAAGCATGTCAAAGCAAAGACAAAACCAATATGACGAAAGAGCAAGACGAGCGAGAAGTCTACAAAAGTCCAGTTCTACGTTGCATCTATTTCTTCGACGACAACCTCCTCGCGGAGCTGTAGGGCTTTGCGTGATTTGGAAGTCTTTACATTTTGTGCACTGGGGCAAAGACCCGATGTACTTAGTGTGCAATCGTCGCATCGCGGTCCAACAGGCAGGCAAATTGTCTAAAAAGATATCAAAGTTAGACTGGGTCCAGTTGCACCGGATAACGAAGCGTTACTGACCTGTCCAAATCCAACAAGCAAGTGGTTTATATCCGGATGGAGTTCCTTCGGAAGCCAAGACTGCAAGTTTAATCTAAGACGCGTGAGTTGAAGGCACAATTGACACACAAAGTAAATAATGAAAGAGTATACCTCGTCTCCTCTGGAGTTTTAGTCTGCGGCTTGTGCCAGCGAAGCCGGTTTGTTATCCTGTGGACATGAACATCGACGCCAATGCCATCATTGCTGCAACAAATTTACATCGACATAGTAAATGAAAGAACGATGAAACTCACATGTCCCAAGCCCGTTGAAGGCACAAAAAGGCCATTTTAGGCCCTACTCCTGGGAGAGAACAGAGTTCGTCCACCGTTTTGGGAACGTCTGAGCCGAAGTCATCACGCAAGCGGATTGCTGCTTGCTTGATATACCTGGTCAGGCAGCATGATCGGATTCTTTGCATTATGCATGAGCCGATTGTAATACTTACTGTGTCTTCCTACGCCAGAAGCCAACCTTATTAATAGCTTCGGATATTGTACTCTCATCCGCTTGTATTAGAGCTTCCACTGTGATGCTTTCCCCAAGAGCTTTTCGCAGTTTCTTTACAGCAGCATCAGTAACTTCGTCTTTCGTCTGAGACGATAACATGAGGGACACAAGAGTGGACAGTCTCCGTCCCTAGGCAGGCAAAAGATCAGTAAAATGGACAGGAACAGAAAGAACATCCTGCCTACCTTTGGATCGATTTCGCTAAGTTGAGCTTGCTCACAGCCCATTGTATCCACTGGAGCGATATATTTCTTCCGCATCTCCTTTATTGCGTCGTATGTTTCCTTCCATCTGGGAGGTGTGGGGTGAGGCTTATCTAGCATCATCTGAATAGGTTTATTTTTCTTTGGAGACGGAGACGGATTCGAAGCGCGCTTCCTTGGCCTTTCCGAAAGTTCAGCGTCAATAGCGCTGGCCTGGTCCAGAGTTGCTGGAGAAATGATCTCTTCAGTGTCTTCTGTCTTCTCCACTTTTTCAATGACAACTTTGGAGCGCTTTGAGCGTTTAGGACCGATTTTCCCATTTTCTACGATGGTCGAAGAGTCCGAAGCTTCAAAAAGCGATACAGAACTGTTGTAAGGGCTAGGCCGAGAAACGAGACGCGCTTTCGACGCGTTCCGTTTCACTGGCATGCTGAGGACTCCAGAAAGTCGGCGAAGTATTTTGAGAGCAAAATCGTGCAAGCGAGGTAGATTAATGGTCAGGTAAAAGGGTAAGTGAAGATAAGTGTAGCGCCAGGAGGAAATAATTATCTGCAACGCAGGATGGGGAGAGGAGATACCGAATTTCAGCCCTGAGACCTTCCTCTTTGGGGAAGCTTATTATTCACTAATGAGGAACGCTGTGACATAACGCGAGGCCTTCACTCTCTCCGAAACCTCAAATTTCACTATAACTGTGGACCCTCCTAGCATCCTTGAAGGCGGAAGATGACGCTACCTTCACACTCGACAAACCTTTGACGGAAGCCACTACAGTTTCACACCTACATTAATTACACAGATTCTTGCATCAGGGACTCTTAAATAGGATCAAACGCAGTTGATGATGTAGTCATATCTTTTTATGTGCATATATAATTCCAAGGCTCAGAAATGCAATATGTCTGGACTGGATTGATCAATGTGGAAGTAATGTCAAGGTTCGGAGATATCGGTCCATCGGAAACTACCGTGGGAACGAGCGAGTCAAGGCTCAAAAGTCAAATTAAGAGTTGCTTCCTCTTGGTTTCCAGCAACGACACTCTCATCATGGCTCGCCATAAGCATGGACTCCCGTGCACAATCGTTATCAAACTAGGTGTGCTTCATTGAAGTAAAGATCGCGTGTCAAGGCCTGAAGTTAGAATATAGGAACTTCATCCATTGTTCACGAGACTACGCATCAACCGTTACTTTCACGTCTTTCGGCAGTTGTCGAGACCGTTTTGCGTTTGAAGGCAGAGGGTCACAAAGTTGTGCTTGTTAGCTCAGGTGCTATTGGAGTAGGATTGAAAACCATGAACCTCGGAAGTAGACCGAAGAATCTAGCCGGTGTTCAGGTGTCATGCAGTCAACTTATTTAATTGATTCCTTCGTACTGATCGGGAATTAGGCATTGGCGGCGATTGGTCAAGGCAGATTAATTGCACTATGGGATAACTTGTTCGGACAGCTTGGGCAGTCCATAGCCCAGGTCCTCATTACCCGAGGCGATATAGCTGATGTTCGTAGCATCGCTTTGCGAACGAGCTCCCAATCTCATATTCAAATGACCAGAGGACGCGATATCTGAACGCAGTAAACACCTTGACCGAATTGCTCTCAATGGGTATTGTGCCGATTGTGAACGAAAATGATACGATTTCCATCAGCGTATGTCATCCTTTCTCTGTTCAAGGAACGATACATAACTCTCTGATCTGAAGGAAATCAAATTTGGGGACAACGACACATTATCGGCCATCACATCCGCAATGCTACATGCTGACTATCTTTTCTTATTGACCGACGTAGACGGCCTATATACCACAAATCCTCGGAAGGATCCATCGGCGAAGCCGATCGATGTTGTCACTTCGATTCAAGCCATCCGCTCTCAAGGTATAATATAGCTCTTCTTCACTGGTCTCTACTTGGAGGAAATTAACTCATGATATAGTGAGCACCAAAACTCTAGGATCAAAGTTAGGTACAGGAGGAATGGAGACAAAACTCATTGCTGCCGAGATTGCCACCGCGGCTGGAGTGGCTACCGTCATTTCTTCTAGCGCCCATCCCGAACGAATATTCGAGATCATCGAGTATAACAACTCGATACGCTCTTCTTCCGATTCAATGCCATCGACTCCTCGAGAACCTTTATCCGGGCGCACAAGTCCTGCTCCTGAGCAATCAACACCGAAAATGGAAGTACGAGAATGTCTCCCATCCCCTGAGTCTCCTCAGAAAACCCTCGTTCGCCCTCCCCACACGATGTTCATGCCATCACCGATTCCGCTGCGCGATCTCAAATCGTGGACATCACATACTCTGGCCCCAGCAGGCAGCGTTATCATAGATGCTGGAGCGCATCTCGTGCTATCCCGTCGAGACTCCGGTGGTCGACTTCTCCCAGCAGGAGTACTCGGCGTTAAAGGTACATTCGCATCGGGACAAGCTGTGCGTATTGTGGTGCGCAAACGGAAGCCTGGCGCTTCACCGGTCGAAGAACGAGACGTTACAACTGCTATGGCAAAGGCCACGCTTGCCTCGTATGGGCATGGCTCACCATTCGTGACGGAGCCTAGTACCCCGATCCTACCACCCGTCCCGTCTTCGTCTTCGTCAATCCTCTCTTTAGACCAGCTCCCTCGCGCGACGTCTGCGGATAGCGGCTCTTCAACGACGGGTCATCCAAATGCAGCGGAAGACGAGCACAATGATAAGGATGAGGACGAAGTCGATGATGGGTGGGATCTCGTTGAGGTTGGTCGTGGTCTTGCCAACTACAACTCCGCACAGATTAGGCGTGTAAAAGGGATGAAAAGGTATATATTGTCTTCCCGTTGTTTACGACTGTGGCATGCTGATTGACATTTTCCCGAAGCTCGAACATTCCGCATGTTCTTGGTTACGCGGACTCGGAGTATGTCGTTGAGAACATCACTATTAGAATTCCACCATCGTAATTGGTTACATTGCATGTGCTTCTCGATACCTGTTAGCATTGTGGAAGGGGTTGTGGAGTAATGTTATACTTTTCTTTCATCTCAAAAGGATTTCTCTAGGTCTAGGTAAAGCTATCACTGCATCGTTAAAAGGTTACTCCCCGTCGAAAATATCAAATAAAATTTGTAACTAGAGTTGACTGTACCTACAACAGCACGTATGCCTTTATACGGTGTGGAATACAAGATACCGATAATCGATCTCCTCGTGATAATCAATCACGAGGAGCAGGAGCCGCATCAGGTTCGTACTTCCTTAGAGTCTTTTCGACCTTTCGACCTGCTGCCTTCCGCTCCTCAAGAGATGGTTGCGTAGCCGTGGAGGAATATCCGACGCCTGATATCAACAAAATGTGTTATTTAACCAAAATGATAAAGGAGGGTAAGTAGTTACCGAGACTCGGATACTGAAGAGGTATATCTTCGGACAGTACCGGTAGCTTGGACAAGTCTAACGGGAAAGATGGTCCTATCCATGCGTTGCGGAATTGGTGATCTCTACCGAGCATTTAAGCGGTGTATGTCAGGAACGAGCTGGAATACTAACGCTCTCTAGTTATAAGTGTTGTAAATTACAGTTAGATATTACATTGCGCCTTGAGGCTATGCCGACATACCTCTTCTCGAGTCAATGGATGGACAAGGATACTAATGCATGTACAAATATGCCATCTCTCAATAAGTGACTTGATTTGAAAATCTAAATTGGCGAAGATCACCGACCTGAGATCACCGCGATTCATGCAGAGATAGGAGAATACAGACGCAAAAGATTCGGACGGGCACCAAATCTCATAGGACCCTGATAAATGCAAACACACTTATCAGGATGCGCACTATCACGGTCTTCTTTCTTCACTTACCGGCTGGGTGAGGTCCAATAGGGCCCATGTTAACTCTATCCAGAGGAACAGCAACAAAAGCGCCATCACGTCTCAAACGAAGCACGGAGTCGCGCAAGTTCAATGCAGCCTCATGCTGTTCTTTGTTGTTTTGCAAGAAGTAGATATCTGAACGGAAGTCGCGTAGATAAAGCATTAATTACCTGAGTAATTCGGTTGTGACTCACGAAAATGCCATTCCCTGGTTGATAGAGCTATTGAGTAACTTGACGAAATTGTTTGGGACAATACTCACTTGATCTCATTATCGAGAACCTCCTTCACATCCGCTGGAGGTTTGGGTATAGAAACCGATGCGGAAGATTCAGTTATTTGCATCTAAAGGTCGAGTTGATGATGAAGGCAATCCAGAAGTAGACGTGATGACAAGTTCCGGACCTCTGCATCCGATTCTGGGTCTGACATGTCCGAGTCCGACATGTCACTCAGTTCCCCATTTACATACAGTTCAACCACTGCTGCTCCGGCAGAAAGACACGCTAAGAGAGCAGCAAGTTTAAATAACTCCAGGCGCTTTGCATGGTCTGCGGCGTAAGAGTCATTAGAACCCATGGCAGTGGACAGGATGTCTCAGAGCACGCGAGAAATGAGTTTTAAAAACAAACTCATAGAGAGAAAAGTACTATATTAGTATTAGTCTACTTTGAGTCTGGGGTGCTGTTTCGAGCACCCCATGATCTTGTTGTATGACTGTATCACGATCCACGCCCATTTTGGCCTGTTTCTGCTCCACATGGTTTATTATCGTATCAACCTTTCGTCGAGTGTGTAGTGGCCAACGCATATAGGTTACTATAGCTTCGTGTCTGAACTAAAATCCAAACTGCACAGTTATGCATTTTGAGTACTTGCCAGGTTTCCAACAATTATTCAATACATTGATTAGCTATAAAGACAACAGAACATGCATAAGGTGCCACCTAGGAACACAAAAACTCTCCAAGAGAAGGAGACACGTATTGATCGGGTTTGTAGAATGGAGGCTACCTTGGCTGTAACGCTTTAGAGAAGAAAATATGATCGGATTAAGGTGGAGTATTAGTTCCAATATAAGTCCAGAGCTCCGGTAACTCGATGGGTACATCCGGAGGCAGAGTGGAGGAAGGCTGGCCAACGAAAGCATCGCCCATAGCGAAATCACCAGAAAAAAGAGACTGGTCTCCTGGTTGGTCGAAGAAATCCTGCCAGCTGAATGAATTTGCTTCGAGGAACGGGTCCGACGCGGTCTGATCTTGCACTGGCACAAACGCAGTGGAAGGAACCTGCTTGAGAAGCTCGCCATGTGTGGCAGATGGCAGCTGACCGTAAAGTGCTTGTTCAGAAGTGGCATCACTAGATAATGTCGATCCCGGTGTTGTGTGAGAGGAGCCTGATGTCGCTTCAACGTCTTGCTTATCAGACGACTGAATGATAACTCGGGAAGCGCCTCGAAGGATGCTGAGCTCATCAGCCGCATCCTTTTCGCTTGAACCTGTATTTACAGGGGTGGATGAAACATTCGACGGGACTATATGGCTTGAATGTATTGCTTGTTGTGCTTTCTCTCGGAGACGAAGTAGGACCGGCTGCATTACCATGAGCAGTTAATGACAGACGATGAACCAATGTGCTAGAGTACACCTACCAGTCCGATCTTCGTCACCGGATGGTTGTTATCGCGGAATAACTCAATAGCAAATTCAAGACTCTGGTATGCTGGGGTGGCAAAGCTTGTTCTGGGACATCGAGCAGCAACAGAACCAACGACAAACTTCGTGTTGAATTAGTTATAAAACAAGTGTGGAAGGGGTGGTAGACATACACCGCACTCTAAAGCATGCGCAATGATAGACCAGAAGCGGGTGATCCAAGGCGAAATCACAGCACGTTCCTGATGCATCACTTCGAGTATAGACACGGCATTACTGAATGCAGCCATAAACGATATGCCGTAGGGTGGGCGACGTGGGTTGTCGGGAGACTCGGAGATGGCCTTTGCGAAGAAATTTCGGTGCAGATATAGTAGAACTGGAACATACTATTATTGATTCCTCCGGACGACGGCAAATATGGTAAGGAACACTTACGCGAGCTCTTGTAACAGAGCATTTTGTTCCGCAGCGACAAAGGAACATTACCATTGTCACTTGTCAGTGAAGCTGCGTTGCCTGGCAGGAATTCGATATCGTCGAAGTCGCGAATCTTCTTGTCAAAGTTTACCAGCTCGTAGTACTTTAGAGGTGTTGAGTCTGCGCATAGTCTGTCTGTCACGGGTGCTATGCATTCATCGAGGAATTGAAATTTCCACGTTCTATCTGGAAGGGCATTCAATCGTAAGAGAAAGCCAAACTACTAAAGTTGACTTACAGCCCGGGATAGTCTTTCCTCTAAAGATAGTCATATCGACATCCTGAGGTAGGTGCACATCAACAGAACTCCGCACGAATGGAGGCGACCTTCCGCTGGCGAGACACTCAACGCATTTTATCAGTGAAAACTTTTGAACGAAATATACTCTTAAGCACCTGCCAATTACAGAGGAGATACAACTCCCAGAAAACATTCCGCCTTCGTTCCATAACTTTCGGTTCCAGTTTCCAGCGTCCGGGATCACGATCTGTCGACAATATTAGTCGTCCAATCCTCAAGGTGAGAAACGAAAACATACGAAGACCGATCTGGATGAAGAAAAATAAGCCCATACGCATCATCACTCCAATGATAGACGTACACTGCCAGCAATATTTGCAGCCATGAATACTACTTTCCAAGTCTCTTCAAGGTTGTTTTTCCGCATTGAGACGATGTCGTATAATGCCATCAGTAATAGTACTTGGACGGTTGTCAAAGACGATCTTGCAAAGATAGGCTGAAGACCGAGAGCGACTCGGGAGAGCCGGTAATACTGCTGGCCGTCACCATGCTTGGGCTCGCGGTACTGTTCACATGCAGCACCACATGCGAACACCACAAGCAGTAAAGCCAGGTCGTGATTGTCAAGCTTACGAAATGTTTGATGCGTATCCTCTGCTTGCCGATTGTCGCTTGACATCTGACCATATGTAGCCGCCAGGAGTTCTCTAAATAACTGTTGTTGGGAGACAGGCATACAGTACCAGCTAACATGTTCAATATAGGCGTTGCAGAGTGCGGTGGCTCGATCTAGCGTCGGCAATTGCGCCTCGATAATTATCCGGATATCATCTTTAGGTAGGTCGATCGGAGTAAAGGGCCACATTTGAGCAAGTTCATAGAGTTTGGGCGGTATTTCTATCTGTGAGCCAGAATCGTCTTCCGACCGTACATGCGCAAGTTCGTTCTAGAAAGTAATGATGGTCAAAAAGGGTGTAGATTCTCTGTAATGAAAACGATAGTTCACAAGAAGTATGCCCTAGTTTAAGCATGAGCACGAAATACAACATATAGCGACTTAAGTATCACACCAACTTACCTCTGACCCGGCCGATGGACCTAAGAATCGACTTTCCCCATCGTCCGATATCTTGAGAGCGCCAAATGATTCAAGTGGATCGTGTATATGTCGAGGAATGTCATTTTCTGATTCTACATTGAGGCCAACGACGAATTTTATAGCTTTCAAGTCGTTGCAAAGGAGTGGATGCGGCCCCTTGGTGTCCCGAGGATGGGCTACCTCCAAGGCATCTTCGAGGTCTCGGATTCGGTCGCTCATGTTGACGATCTTCAAGCGCAGTTCTTCCGTGTCATCAAGCGCAGGTCTGCGAATCACTTTAAATAATGGAATTAAAGAAGATGCGGGACAATATGAACTTCTTCTCTTGTCCAGCCAACAGGGTCCCTTGTAAACCAATCGGAATAAGCATTGATCTAGGCAAGTCAATCAGGCAAGTACCATTTGGGCAAATATCTTCGCATCCACGTCGAACACACGTAGAACAAGGCAGCTTTTTATACGCGAATGATGAAAGAACCGCATCAGTCAAGGATCTCTAGTGTTTTGAAAAGGCTGATAACTTCTTAGGACTATTCGACCCACCTTTCTGTCGCAGCGCAGCTTCAAACTGCGTAAGAAGTGAGTGGAAGCACACAGGGTTAAATTGTCAGGAGCTACCGTCTGCATTCTGCACATGAGATCTCCCCTCGTGCCCTTTTGATCTCTTTTTCCCTCTGCTGCAGAACTTTCATAGCAGCATCTGGCCTGTTATATAGCCGAGCATTAGGTGCCATGGTGGAGCCGAAATTTGCTTCTCTTCAACGCTTCTCAAATTTTCGCAGAAAATAAGGATACTTCGACACAACAGAATATGCAGATATGCAGAACAAGAAATTAAAGAACGGCCGAGCTTGAAAGTGATGAAGGACTGAAAGCAGTCAAAGATTCGAAACGTGGTGACTGATCGACGTGTTTTGATGCCATCACGTTACATTCCTCATTACATAAGTACTCGTTCTCAACTTCTCGTGAACCTCGTCGAATCTTGCTGCAAAACGTTCTGCTGTTCCGGACAACCTGTTTGAATCGTCCTTGGCCAATCGATTTGAATAATAGTTGTCTCGATAAATGGAAACAATCTACACCTGCACGTTGCAAACCAGGCTCAATCGTTCAACTGGACTTCAAAGTTGACGCTGGCCTAAGACTGAGACAACCAGACCTAGAGAATTTTATAACGTAGTTGTTTGACCATCTACGCTTCTTGCAAGTTTCTTTATTTCTTCACGGGCAGCCTCCTCAATGCGGGGGTTTTCTACCTTAACCTTGTTGAGCCTGTCCTGCCTTCTCGTCTTCTCAGTCCCTCTTCAACACGTTCATTCGCGACAACTTCCTCCAGCAATTCGAATTACGTGGGTTACGTCTTCAACAACGGTAGCGATGGGAGAGACGACCACAACATTTGGCGAAACGACGATGGATAGTTCGTTCACCTCTATTTCGTCGAGCCAAGCAACTAGCGGACCAACACCACTGCTATGGGAACCTTCTGTCCCAATACCTTCCGAACTGCTCTCCGTTTCGACAGCTACGAGAACTAAGACTATTTCAGAGGTCCTCACTTCGACAGTCTATGAAAATACAGAGACCGTCACAATTACTGCGGCGCCAATGACTGTCACTGACACTATCACGGTTTCTGAAACATTTACGGCGACTCCTGGCAGCTTCTGGTCTGCGCCAGCTCAATTCTCTGATCTCGACTCCTTCAAAATCGCACATTTTGCTTGTGGAGAGCATAACTTACGCATCACCAAAGGAATCCCTCCAGATGCGTTCGACGAGTCCCTTGCAATTGATTTACCAGGCATTGATGAGGATATGGAGGCTTTATACAGTAACCATTTTTCGAACGCCTCTTCGGCACTACAGCTATTCTATCCGGAGAACTCAATCAATCCCGCAAACTGGCCCCAGGGCGGCGCTGATTTCTATGCGACACCGCTTCCACTTGCCGACGCTTCCAATGTCACTCTGGAGTACAGTGTCTTCTTCCCAAAAGGGTTCGATTGGGTGCAAGGTGGGAAGTTACCCGGGTTGTATGGTGGACATATGACTTGTTCCGGTGGAGACGACGCTTCGTTGTGTTTTAGTACACGCCTGATGTGGAGAGCGGGAGGGTCTGGAGAACTATACCTGGTAAGTTGCTATCGTCTGTCTTAGTAGGGTTCGAAGGATAATCTTTTCGCTTTCAGTACGCCCCGAAAGACAGGCAGACGTATGCACTCTGTCATGCTCCGCCACAGTCTGTTTGCAATGCGGAGTACGGACTTTCTGTCGGGCGAGGCTCTTTTAAATTCACTCCAGGTGCCTGGACAAGTGTACGTCAGACGGTCACTCTGAATACGCCTGGAAAGCAAGACGGAACTTTCCTACTTGAGGTGAATGGTAAGACTGTGATGGACCGCCATGACGTTTACTACCGCGACGAAGCACCATCACCCACTTCGTCATCGAGTACAGTACCAACAAGTACCAGCGATGGCGGATTGCTCTCTCCACTGCTGGGTGGAGTGCTGAAGGCAATCGATGGTGCTGGTGTCAACAAAGGAATACTACCACCAGTCCGAAACGAGCTTAACTCCTCATCTAATTCAGGTGTCAACTATACAGCAACGGATCCTCCTTCAATCTTGCCATTTCAGCACCCATTTTCTAATGCTCCAGTAACGAACGATGCTGCCTCAGCATTGGCGTATAATTCTACTTCCTCCCTCTCCGCAACGACTAAAACGTTGCAAATATTCACGACACAAGAGACCTCTCAGCCACCAGTCACAATTACCAACTATGTATGGACGCATGCCTTTACTGGAGCAGGAAAGGAGGAAAGTGAGTCAGCCATTGATGATGACAGCCCCAAGCCTATCGCGTTCTCCGGTCTATTCTTCAGGTACGATTTTTATAATAAATAAAAAAACAATTCCTGCGAAGGTAACTAATGGTTAATTGTTTAGCACTTTCTTTGGAGGGAATTCTAAAGACTTTGCGACTCCGAAAGACCAGTACACCTGGTTCAAGGACTTTGCCATTACTATTAATGCATAAATAGCCTAATGTATTCTGCGGCTGAACTAGTTGTATAATATCCTTTCTCAATTACTTGCTGTTATGGCTGGAAATCACAAGCCTGTAGATGAACAGTAGATCTATAGATTGTGCAAATCTCTTTTAGACAGTAAACTGAGTGTGCATTTCCGATCCTTTGTGGCCATATACCAATGATTAATAAATGTAATTTCCATGCTACAAACCATGAAGGGACAGGGACAAAGACTCAATCTATGCTGTCAAAGTCTATGCTCATGTAATAATTATGAGTCATCAATGACGCCGATCCTATGTCGCAGAACAAACTCTTGCACACACCCCCTCATTACGGTTGAAAGAGACGTAAAATAGTCATGGTTTCAATTCCAGAATCTATCGGAAGTGAACCAAGCCCACCTCAAAACCAAAATGAATCGAACAGAAGTCCAAACGTTGTTCGAACGCAGCCGCTTACAGCACGCCAGGAACGAAAACTTGTTGAATACATAGAGGACTTGTTTCTCGAAGTCATGCGGAACTACAAGAAGCGGTATGTTACGGCATTTTATCTTGTCCAATTATGTGATATGCTGCTGATATTATCGCATATGAACCGTTAAGGAGTCATCCATCTTCAACGCTTCCGACTCTTCAATCTTATCTTCATGCAACGCACCCACTTCTTTCTCTCATCCTCCAAATTCCACCCTCCAAACAGCAACAATCTGCTCTGCGTACCGCTCTCTTGCTTCGCTTCACAAGCGAATGTCTCTGCGCCATACCAAACTATCCACCACCGACATTATCACCAATATCTTCTTCATCCAGTGACCAGTCTGGCGTGCAAACATTACGGCAACTGTTGACCTGGTTGGACGAGCTGGATAAAGGGTGGTACACCGTTTTATGCGCCCAAGCTTGGGACGCAACTGCACAGGAAGGTGTTGACGTTGAACTTGACGTCGATGGCTCTTCCTCACCCACCAACACTCAGAATTCAGATTTGAACAGTGCGGGCTTGCAGTCGGAAACACAGATGGAGGACTATTCGCCAACGTCTCTTGGTCCTAGAGATTCCGTTAGCCAGACTGATCGCACTCGGCTCCGGAGTCTTCTTCTCGCAGGGATAGCTGCTCTTGAAGAATGGCTCGATAATACTCAACCGCCTTCTACCGCGATTGCTACCAACGACCATATCTTCGACGAAGCGGACTCAAATAGGCCTGATTTGGAAGAGACGCTTGAGCATCTTGGCCTTCAACAATCTTTTGATGATTTATTTTCGCGTACACTCAGTGCAATGGGAGAGCTGGGTGGCGAGGTTCTCAGCGTTGGAGAGGAGCTTGAGATGGAATGAGTGTCCCGGTCTTAACGAAGAAACGATCTATGTCGCTTTGATGCACTCTATGGCGGTGTCTTTCGCGGCGAAAATACGATGTTCGCAATATAGCTACTGGTTCGGAAGATGGCCACATCACATTTGCTCGTCATAGAGGAGCATATAGTCACGATCCACCTGCTTGTGACAGTCAATGATTTTCACACGTTTTGGAATGAGTATGCAAGTGAACGAGTCGACAATGGCAGCTTTGGTAACCCTATGAGCGGGTGCCCGTCGCATGTCAGAATAGTGCACTACCATACGAGTATTTGCAAAGGAGCAAGTAGAGTTAGACTTGTATAGGTAATATGATTTTGGAGAAACATAGAAAGATCTCAAGATCGGCTTGATCCCTGCAATGTGTCTTTTGTTGTCGGAAAGAATGCAATGCATTCTGAGCTTTGCATCGATGTTCCGGTACTAAGGTGGTAAACTAAGCCTATAGTAGCAAGATTGCCAAGAATACTTCCGATGCGGAACTATTTTTAGCTCCGATACGTAGGTAAATGCGCAAAATTTACTAGTGGGAGTTCATTGTTTCAGCATCGACGCAGCAAACCCGGCCTTCGATAGCTAAATGTTTTCGATATGTAACCATTTTTAGTCCAGGCACGTTGGCCTTTGTGCAAAGATTCACCAGCATGAAGACATTGTACGATTTGCAAAGTACGCTGGGCCATAGGATAAATAACGAGACAACTTACTTGGTCAAGTCTTCAAGTTCAAGTTCACATTCACAAATCATCTCAGAAGTAGTTCTCTCAGCTATCTCTTCAGTAAACCACAACCAATGGCACACAAAGGCCCTAGCACAGATGTTGCAAAAGGAAACAACAAGTCCGAGTCATCAGGTCAGGGTCTCCCTGAGAAGGGGATCGATGAAATCAAGCCAGGCATGCTTGTCTTTGCTGTGAACGAAAACTTCACCAACATCAGCAATTTCTTTGGATCCAAGCTCTCAAGAACGTCAAAGCCAGACAGACATAATCAGAGGGGTCACTTTGAACTTGTTCTCCGGAAAAATACAGACACAGTTGAAACTATCATGATGACAAGTTTTTCAGGAGCAACTCAATTGGAAGGAGCAATACCAAAAGACAGATGGAAATTCTGTGTTCCCATAGATCCTGCTACCGTAGAAGACAATGAACAGTATGGTCCAGTTGAGTTCTTGCCAGGAAAGGGTATCGACAAGTATGGCACTGGTGGTTGGTTTACCGTACAGTCAACCTCCAAACTTAAGCCACATTCCAATGGTAAGGTACGTATCCATGCTTCTTTTTCATCTACGTTCAATTTACATGAAGAATAGTTTAGAGTGAAAGAGACTGATATTGACCCCAGAGTTCTGGCAACTCTTCTAACCATGGCTAGGGGCAATGTTGAGTTCTTCAACCAGAGTGTTCAAGAAGGGGGAAGACGCATCACTGCTAGCGAACAGCAGGCTATGTTGCTGGACAGGAGCAAAGGAAAAGGCAAAACAGGGAAAGGCGGCAGAAAGTAAACGATTCTCGCATAAGTAGATTCTACATATATAGATTTACAAGTGCCTATGACCTCGAGATGGGCTTTAAATATATAAGAATAATTAACGTTACTAGCCATGAATAATAGTTAGTCATGATTTTTTGATCGAAGTATAAAGAAAGTATGGTGGGCAGGTGTTAATTCGAGTGTGCTCACAATAAGACTGCCTAAAACAACTTGAAGTATCACGACATTATCAAGGCAAATCAATAGCTGCAAGCTTACTGCAATAAAGGCAATAGGACTGGTTCTCAGCTTCTGAATGAGATAGAAAAACGAAGGAGTCGTGCACGATTTCACTGGCTAGAGGTCGGTGAGAGACATAGTACGCTGAGTGATAATAGAGCTGCTAAGATGGACTGCTGCTTATAAGGTCAACGGCGGAGCAGAAGGATACGTTGTTGAGAGATGCGCGAGTGCTCGGCTATAACCTGGAATGTACAGTTTGTTCAATTCTGCAAAACATTTCAAGTTGGAATATCAAAGATCTTTTTATGTAAAGTCATTAATTGATGCATTCCTGGCCCCCTTTTCTGGTCATTGGCCCTAGCGTGATATTATTAAGCTTAAGAGGACACTGCTGACGCTTTTGATCCCCTACCATAGTAGCAATTTTTGCTTCACGAGGATCGTCGTCGAACGAAAGTCCTCATTACCTAAGCCCTAGTAGTCCTCCCGTGTTTACTGTGAAACTGCATTCGAATTCGGTACGTCCTCTTCACTTTTCAACTCCTCGTTGTGCAGGACTCGGCCGGAAGGGTCTTCGAACCGAATTCCATACCGCGACAAGAGTTCCGCGGAAGCCCGACTCACAACCTTCAAAATTCCGGAATGGTGCGCTGCGAGATCGCTCATCGTTGGGCTGCTAATAATCCTAATTACTCGAAGGGAAGTAGTCGTCTCAGATAGCTGTAAGAGTTTGTCGCATAGATATCTCCACATTCGCTTGCTATTATGTTTCCTCTCCCTCGCGAATCGCAGGTCCAAACCAAGCTTCTCAACGAGCGGAAAGCACTTTGTCACCAACAGTGGAACGTCGTCAAAGATGCATATGGTTAGATTGCGTAGGTTTGGGCAAGTCTCGTTCACCAAACGCAATTGCGATTCGAAACTCGGAGAAGACGGCTCAGAAGGGCTATAGGCAGGATACGAATAATCACCAATCTCAAGGGAAGTAAGGTGCTGGCCCACATTGTTTGGAAGACCGGTGAAAGTTTTCCACGTTGAGATATAATTACCAATCAAGGAAACGTGAGAGAGTGAGGGTGGTGGATCATCACAGAAAATAACGGGTTCCAGCAGCTGCCACGGTACGTTCAGACGCTCGATAAATGGTACAGCAATTGGCACCTCTTTCCTTAAATGCGATCCCCATGCTCGAACGTTCAAAACGTGTAGAGGCCGTCTATCTACCACACCGGGTATCTTGCTTACACAGTTCCGAGCGAAACTGCTATAGCAAGAAATGTCAAGCACATGTAAAGTTAGAGCAGCATGTGTTGCGAGCACGTCGAAGAAACTAGGGCTGCCATCGGATGGTGTCGGGATATATCCTCCCTGGAACACGGTGAGAATCTCCAAGTTAGGAAGGCTCTGCAGCAGGTCTGCGAGTTCATCTATCAGTGTCCAACCGTGCTTCAGGGATATGTCGAGGCGCAGGGTCCACTGCCCTCTCGATTTTCTATTGTTTAGTGAATATAGAAGTTTCGTCAACGTTACGGGTCGGACAATGGGAAGCGCTTCATAAAGAAAGCGCGTTGCAAGTGCATTCCATGCCTTACAGACAAGAACGAGGCGGCGTTTCGTGCATAATGACTCCCGTATGCCGGTCAGAACCTGACTCTGCGACCATGGACCTGGATACGCGAATTTGTCGGGGGCATGTACATCGAATGCGTTTGGTACAAATGTGGCCCATTCGAAGATGGTAAGCCAAATTTCATGAGGAAGACTTGGTGGATTATTAGTTTCGGACATTGACACCATGCAATGTAAGGTGAGGTGATGGGTCATAAATTTAGTTTAGGATTACTTAGGTGGTATATAACTATATTAAGTCGTGAGAAGGGCTATCCTATTGCAGACCTTGTTGGACCAAAGCAAACGCTTAACTGAAAATTCGACTCTTAGCATGAAGTCACTCGCCTCCCTAGTCTTGCTTTCTTGCACGCTCTGTTGTGCAGTACTGCTAGCATCTGCTTCAGCAGGAGACCGTTCAGACTTATTCCAACGATGTTTAGCTATTTGCAAACAACGCAACTGCTGGTCCCAGACGCCGATCAGCCTCTCTCTCTCTCTACGCCTCACTCGCTGGACGTGTGCAGATGATTGCGCATACTCCTGCATGCACCAAATAACGGACAGCTCCACCGCATATGGACAGCCGGTTGTACAATATTATGGAAAATGGCCTTTCTGGCGGTTCCTTGGCATGCAGGAACCTGCATCAGTGCTCTTTTCCCTGCTGAATTTCTGGGTCCACTTGCGAGGCTACAGGACAGTCAAAATGCTCGTCCCTGATAGACATCCCATGAAGCCTTTTATGATTCTGTGGAGCGCAGTGAATATGAATGCGTGGACATGGTCGACAATATTCCATGTTCGTGGTGCGTTCTCCAGTGATTCACTGTTGCGAAGGCTCGTATTAATTTAATGTTATAGACAAGCCATTGACAGAGAAACTCGATTATTTCTCTGCCGCTCTCGTATTCATCACAGCCCTTCACTCTGTCGTGACTCGGTTTTTCTTCATTGGACGACCTGGCCGCCGGACACTATACTTTGGCTGGACAGCATTGTGCATCATTGCATTTATAACCCACATTTCCTACCTCTCTTTCTCGCCTCGCTTTGACTATTCTTATAACATTATTTTCAATCTCGTTATTGGCCTTTCGCACAACCTGCTTTGGCTACTTTACTCCCTCTCCGCATCCTATACTATCATCCGCCGATTTCCTCCAAGGTCAGCTCCGAGGGACTATCGACCAAAGTGTGCTTCGCAAGCTGCGCTGGGGGTCGCATTGACTATGGCTGCCATGTCACTGGAGCTGCTCGACTTTCCTCCCATTGGACGCTTTCTCGACGCTCACGCTCTCTGGCATGCGGCGACTGTCCCAATTGCAGTACTATGGTACAGGTTTCTGGTCGCCGATGCATTAGACGAAGGTTGGAAGCAGGCGAGACTTTAGATCCAATTCATGGTATCCACAATCCACGCGAATCGGGCATAAAGAATTTCCGTGGCATCTTTAAAGGTGCGAAGTGTATTTATTGGCAGATTAGATGCTCGCATCCTCTGAGAGCAGTTTAAAAGACATCGAATTCACACATATTAGCAAGCTTGGCATACACTATATAGAACAGTATCAGTGCAGAAAGATTTAGATACAGGAAGGTTGAAGCATTTACTCGAACTATATTTATTGCTTGCTTAGAAGCAAATAAGAATGTGGGAATGATACAGATTAAGAAATTTGAATAAGCCAACTTGAGGATCGCACATGAGAGCTAGTCCACCAGACAATTCAACCTGCACCTGGGAAATTACAGGGTGGTTCGGTCAATAAACTGCCGTCTTCTGATTACTAGTCCTTATGAAAGATCTGTCCAGTCCAGTCTTCAAAGCGGACTCCAGCTTGCGTTAGGATCTTCGATGTTGCGACAGCTTTGAGAACAAAAGGATCACCCTTGTATGGTAGTTCATCCAGAAGTCTGACAATGCGCAGGTTAGGCATCTCCGGAATTAACTCCATGAGTTTTGAGCAAATTGACTCCCATAACATCACCATCGATTGTTCTGAGCGCCATTCCCAATCCCACAATGAGAGTCTGGGATGGATACCTAGATTCCTAACTGGAGGAAGGTGTCCAGAGAGTAATCCCACGGTTAGCGAATCCAAAGGGACGATTAGGTTGCGGAGATTTGGACAGAGATCAGCTACATCACGTAAAGACTGCTGAATGTGTGTCGGATCAACGATTTGCAGCTGCAGTTCTCCTAAACCGGCACCAATACGTGCGAAACATTTACGAGACGAGACCAATTCATTGTCGTGCCCAAACGACAGGGTAATCTGAGTAAGTTTGGGAGTAGTGCAAGTACTTGCAAGTATAGATCGCGTGAAGTGTCGTGGCGCATCAAGACACTCGAGAGACGATAGAAACGCGTGTTGCCGGAAACTTAGATCCTTTGTAACCGGAAAGACCTTTAATGTGTGAAGAGGCTGGTTTCCAATGGCGTCGATAATGCTAGGAGCATCTGGATAGGCATCTTTACTGCATGGGCCTATGTCGAACTGACACTTGATATCAAGGACATGCAGAGATCGTGTGACCAATTCCGGGAGTACGACAAAAATTGATAGTCGAGCGTCCGAACGATTGATAATAAGAGGCTTTCCCCGCTGAACAATAATCTGCAAATTCGGAAGACATTTGAAGAGCCTTGCGAAGGAGCTTTCTTGTATGAGAATCTCGTCTCGGTAAAGAATGTCGAGTCGCTTCGTCCATTTTCCTTTCGAGCTGGACGAGATTGGTTCTTCCATTTCGCCCGATCCATTCCGCCCATCCGTTAAAGCGACTTGCACGGTCTGCAGAAGCGCCATGAAGGACTTTGTTGAGAGGGAGAACTTAAGGGGGGCACGCATAGACAAGGGGTGAGGTGACGATTGACTGCTCAGTGTCTCTCGTCCTTATATTGTATGTATTCTAACTGAGACATTATGAAGTCATTGTCTCGTGGTTCGTCCATTGATGAACTAATCATCTCATAATACTCCCCTTCAAACTCTTACTAGTCCGAGTAAACTGGTAAGATGTTTGACTTGTGGTACATGTAGTGCTTTAGTTAATATATCTGCTCGTTGATCGTTCGTCTGTATGTATTTCACATTTATGTACTCTAACTCAATGTAGCATTTAATAAAATCTTTCTTATGATCTAAATGCTTTGTTCGTTCCGAATATTTGAGTTCGTCCAATGTAACTGTTTGTATAACAGCATTGTTATCACAAAAGATATTAATTGGTGTATCAGAGACCTGCAGAATCTCTTCAGCTAAATGTGTAAGTGCAATCACTTCCTGTGTTCCTCTTGTAAGAGCTATTAATTCAGCTTCATACGTTGAATTTGCCACCAGTGTTTGTCTTTTACTTGACCATGAAACTAATGAATTGCTCAAGTAAAATGCATATCCTGATATTGCACAATGCCCTTCTTGCATCATACCATCTGTGTCTGTATAGCTGTTCAATATTGATTGATTTGTGCTGCTGAGTTGGAGCCAGACATTGTTTGTAGTTTTTAAGTACATGTAACAATGTTTAAGTGCTAGATAATGCTCCATACCAGGGTCATTGAGGTATTTTGCTAACTGATTTGTTGCAAATACTATATCTGGCCATGTACAGTCTACAATGTATCTAAGTGCACCAACCATGTTTATGTATAGTATATCAGACATTTGTTTTCTATTGTTATCAGTTTGCAATACTGTTTTTAATTGTGTACCAGGCTGTATGAGTGTTTGTACACTTTGTTTGTTCATAAGTTTGTAACATTCTATTATACTATTAATATAATGTGTCTGACACATCCTGATGAATCTATACTCTCTGTCACATTGAATCTCTATACCAAGTAGCTAGTGTAATTTGCTACTGTCTGTATATTGTAAATGATGTGTAATAGATTGTTTTATTATTGTAATAGTATTATTATTCATTACTGTGATAGTAATATTGTTGACATGTACAAATAATATGGCTACAGTTATTTCTTTCTTCTTTACAAAGAATACAGTATTATCATGTTTGGATTTTGTTAATCTGTATTTAAGTAGTATATTAGATAGTGTTTTATACCATCTTCTACCAGCTTGTTTTAATCTGTATAGCACTTTTCATAATTGTAATATTTGTCCATTCTGTAGTCTGTCTATTAAGTTACCTGGAGGAGGTTTAACATATATTTCCTTGTCTTCCATCAATTGTCTATACAGATATGCCAATTTTATATCTATCTGATGTATTTCATAATTATTAGATGCTGCCCATACTAATATTAATTGTACTGTAGATAGTCTAGCAGTAGGAGCAAATAAATTGTCTGTATGATAGTCAAGACTGTCAATCTGATAGTTTCCTTGAACTACTAATTGTGCTTTATATTTTTCTATACTATTATCAGTGTATTGCTTTATTTTATAGACAAATTGTGTTCTGATAATGTTAATATTATTGTGTGGATTCATGATTTCCCATGTATTATGATTTTCTAATTGTTTTATTTTGTCTTTCATAGCTGCAATCTATGAATCACAATCCAGACATTGGATTGCTTCATAAAATGAAGTCAGATCCAATTGTATTTCACTTATTTTAACATTAAATTCTGTTAAATGAATAGTAATATTATCTTCATCCTTTTCACTAAGTGCATACATGTGTTTTATTACACGTTTATTCTCCATACATTGTTTAAGCTTGATAGTACATTCTGTCAGTTTCTGTTTCTGTTCTGATTGATGTAATTTAGGTTCTACTTCTTTTTCGGTTAATTTAACTTTGTTGTCTGTTAAGTCTGTTGGTTCTGCCACTTTTCCTTTTTGTTAGGATCAGTATTGTCTGTATCATTGTTGTCTGATCTTGTTGTTCTATCATCCGTTTTGTTATTTTTAATTATTAAATACTTGTTTGTATCATTGTTTGTATTGTCTATTTTCTCCCCTTCAATTTGAGAAGGTTTACCTTCAAGAAATTGAATATTTCGTTTGATGGTAATTTTATTATTGTGCCAAGTTTTATAACCTTTACTTTCATTGTCTAATCCTATCCAACAAGCAATAATACCTTACTGTTGTATTTTTGTAGGATTTTCATTGCAAATGATAATATATTGACCAAATTTGTATATATTATCAATTGTTCTGTGTGTTCTGTAACGTTTGTAATGTAGGGTATTATAATTTAAAGCAGCATACAGTGTTCTATTATAAATATAGGTAATATGAATTGCTGCTTCAGCCTATAATGTAAACAGTAATTTAGTAAATGTTAGATATGCTCTTACACCTCTAAATATAGTTTTATGTGTTTGTTCTACTATTCTGTTCTGCTGTAGAGTATGATGTACTGTTAATCTTCATTTTGTTCCTTGTGAATCTAAATATTGTTGGAAATCTTCACTAAGGAATACAGTATCATTATTACTTTGTAAAAGTTTTATTTTAACTCTGTGCTGTGTAAATATTTTAGTTGTCCATTGTATGTATTGCATATATGCATTAGATTTTGTTTGTAATTTGAGCATTATACACTAACAAGTAGAATTGTCTACAATTGTTAATAAGTAGTGTATGTTCTTATATGTGTACAGTTCAATAGGACCAATAATATCAATATGAATAAGATCTCCAAATTGATTTGTAAGAGGAGATTGATGTAGTTTTAGTATTAGTGTATGTTTGATATTTGCTTTTATACATTCAATACATTCTTTTTCTTTGTAGTTCATTATTTTAGTTAATAGTACACTTGGTTGTGTCTTTAATAATTGTTTAATATAATTGTAACTTATGTGTCCAAGGCATTTATGTATATCATAAATAGATAGTTTGTTCATTGTTTTTAATAAATGATTATTGTACAAAATATACAAGTTATTTCTCAATTGTATATGTCTGATGTATTCATTACATAGTAATGTTATAGTACAATTATTGTTTGTAAACATAAAAGAATAACCTTCCCTACATAGTAGCACTTGACTTATGAGGGAAAAGGTTATTTGTAGATAGTAATAGATGTTTTGTAATGTTATGATGCTTTTTTCTTGTATATTCTTTGGGATTTCGATACACATAGATCTAGCTTGATTAAGAGTCATTGTTGACCTATTTGCAATAGTTACAATCATAAGAGTTATGTTGTGTACATCTGTTAATTGAAATAGATAAGGAGTAGTATGTATTAATACACCAGAATCAAGTAAATCCATCATTTGCATATAGGATTTCTCATTAGCTATGATTGTATTTGTAAATACGTTGGTACATACCTAGGAAATGTATTGTTCGAATTGTTTGTCCTGGTTGCTTGGAATAAGAGTGTAGGCATTATTGTTCATTTCAACATCACTTTCTTTTAATTCAACATTGTTTTTGTTTGGGTTTTTAATAATAAATGTGTTCATTGTGTTTTCTACAGTTTGATTTGTTTTATACACAATGTTAGCCTGATGTTTGGCATGTACAAGCTTTGTAGCTTTAGTAGGAGGTTTGCAGCATTCCTTAGAGAAATGTCCTGTTTTTCTACAATTGAAACATTTTGCTTTTGTCAGATTGAACAGATTTGGCAGATTGAATTTCCTCTACTTATTGGCTTTATACATTGTATTAATGTGTGCATTATTTTTTGTCCAATCATTGGAATCTTGTACTTGTTTAGTACAGTAATTGTTGTAGGCATTCTACAATACAAGAATTAGTTACTTCAGTTCAACTTTCTTATGTTTATTGACTGGTTTGCCTTTGTTTTGGGCATCAGTAGATTGTATTATTGTATTTACTATGTGTGTATATTGCTCAGGAGTGGCAAGCAATATTGCTGCTTTGTATGTAGAGTTGTGTAGTGGATCACTGTTAGTAGACAGAGTTGTGTATGCTTCCTCAAGTCTGTCTAATGTATGTCTGAAATGTTTTACATGGTCTCTACAAATAAACAGTACTGATTTGTCAATAGCCTTTTTACATACTGTCTAGGGGTTAAAGCATTCTTCAAGCACTTTCATTAACTGAGGGATAGACGTATCAAAGTGTATATAGTTTGCCAATATTGTGTTAGCAATGTTATTGACTATGCATGCATGAATAGCCTTAGCCATCTCCCTCTTGGCTTTGTTTTGTGGTTCATCCTTTAGTAAGTGTTTGAAGCACATAGCTGCAACACTAGAAACAATGTAGTAGTGCCACATCTTGTAGTTCACTTTGGTCTTAAGCATTGTGATGTTTTGACCAAAGTATTTTGGTACATCAGCTGGTTTACAGTGCATATCTGTATGTGGGGGAACCATAATGCAAATGTGTGCAAATATATGTGAGTAAAGAGTTTAGAGTGTACAGTGGATGCATGTATGCAGGGAGCTCAAGGCTCATAACCTGTTGAGAGGGAGAACTTAAGGGGGGCATGCATAGACAAGGGGTGAGGTGACGATTGACTGCTCAGTGTCTCTTGTCCTTATATTGTATGTATTCTAACTGAGACATTATGAAGTCATCGTCTCGTGGTTCGTCCGTTGATGAACTAATCATCTCATAATAGACTTCCTTGTACCAATACATATTGATCGATAGAGCAGTGGAGTTGCAACATCGTTCCATGCCTTGCAAACAAGAGCGAGGCGGTAGTTCGTGCACATTGATTTGAATAAGGCTGCCTGAATCTTTTCCTGTGACCAAGGTGCTGGATATGCAAATGAATCTGGTTCGTGTATATCGAATGCATTCGGTACAAATGTAGCCCATTGGAAGATGATGCGCAGTACGTCGTAGGGTTGTGATATACTTCGAGCATTAATATTGTCTGGTGGAGGATTCATGGTGGAATGGCCTGAGCAAGAAAGCTGTTGGTTTCTCTGCGCATTATCACAGTGATTAGACCAGAAGAGCACGTGTATGTCTGCAGATGATTTTCTTACCCTGTACTTAGCTTAGTTGGACTGAGACTGTGCCACTGGGACGAACCGTCACGAACTGCGCAGTATTGACCATTCGTGGGAATCTGGCAGGTGCAGGTGTCTTTATTAAATTATTTGCGGAATCAATGCGGACTACATAGGGATCTCACATTCTCTGAGAACGTAATAATAGAAAACTGCACGTGTTGTGGGCACGGCATACACACCAAAGCCTAGTATTCGTGCAAGATGATTTAGTTGTAAGGACATTGAATCATATACCGTATTTGAACTACAGTGGGCAGAATCCAATTGCAAGGGAAAAAGGTAAGCAAAGAAAAGGATTAAGCTATTTGAGAATTTAATGTGAGTCGGTAGTTGAACAATCTAATCTACATCAGAGGAATGTCACCGTGCAGTTCTGCCAACAAACGGCTGTCGTCTGGTAACGAGTCGTTAAGAAACAGCTGTCCAGTATAGTCTTCGAAGCGGACTCCATGCTGTATCAATATCTTCGATGTTGTAGATGCCCAGCATACAAAAAAATCTCTCTGTGACGGTAGTTCATCCAAAATCCTGACGACGCGCAAGCTCGGCATCTTCCAAAGTACTACGAGTTTCGAGCATAACAGGCCCCACAGCCCCATCATGAGAGCCATATCACACCTTTCCTCAACCCGCTGAAGAGTTCTGATTTTAGTTACTATCAGATCTTCTTGATTTTATTAATTCTTTGGATTACATAATCACTTTCTTCATGTAGTTAGTTCTTTCCTATTTGGAATAGGAGAGTTTTGACCAGAGCCCACGAGGACACTAGAGGGAACAAGCCCACCAAAACCTTGCCTCTCATTTTGGAGCCCACCGCGAGGGGTGGTGCCTCTGTTCTAAAGTGTCTGGGTTGTTTTTGTCTTGATCTTGGCCTCGAGGGCCTTGCCTAGCTTGTTTTGAATCGAACCGACCGTTTTGACGCACGAGAAGCACGATGACGTGGCCGCCGAGAAGAGGATCAAGAGAAGCGCCATACTTCGACAGCAGCAAGCTTGAGGAACTTCCGCGGTTCTTTGAAGACATCGAGATGTTAGCCGCCGACTTCCAGAAGGACGCCGAGTGGATGTGCAAGCAAGTGACGTACTACGCAGCAACGAGCTGTAGCAGTTTGTGGGCTACCGTGCCCGAGTTGAAGAAGAAAGGAGCGCGCGATTGGAGCATCGTGAAAGAGGAGATCAGAAAGCTCTATCCGGAGCTGATCGATGGTCAACGCTACACGAGAGCCAATATCACGCGACTAGTCGATGTGCAGAGTGAGAAGGAAATGACGGTGCAGACAGAGTTTGGCCGCTACCGCCGCGAGTTCCAGGTGCAAGCAGAGTACTTGAAGGAGCAAGGGAAGATGTCAGCACGCGAGTTAGACTGTGAGTTCTGGAGAGGGATCAGAGGGACGCTGAGGACAAACCTGACGCAACGACTGGAGATTCTCTATGTGGACAAGGATGCAAGCGAGCCGTTCAAATTCGCCGATGTAGTCAGGCTAGCGGACCACGTTCTTCTAGCAGGGCAGACAGAGGCAGGCCGAGACCAGACAGTGACGTTGCCAAAGGAGAAGCTAGAGAAAGAAGTAGGAGACAAGTATGCGAAGATTGTGAGGAAGCTCAAAGAGTTACAAGCCCAGGTCAACGAAGCAAGCAAGTCCAGGAAGATGCTGATGAATCAAGCACACCAAACTGACCAATCTGCCAATTCCGTGAAATCCGACCTGAAGCATGAGAGGACCTGCAACTTTTGCGGAAAGCAAGGACATTTCGTACGTGACTGTAGGACTGTGAGCAAGTACACTCAGAGGGGGAAGTGTATGAGGTTAGGGCAGAAGATTGTGTTGATGAGTGGGGCATTCGTGCCAGCCAGTGTAGAGGGAGCAACATTGAAGGAGCACATAGACTGATACTACAAAGACAAGCCTGTGTTCACAGTAGGCACAATTGATGAAGCAAAAGATAGGTCAAATGCGAGTGAGGGAGAAAAGCACAAAGCCATTCTTGGAGCAGATTTGGATGCAGAGGTGACAAGGTTGGAGGAACACTTGAGGGATGTGAAGAGACAAAGAGAGGAGGCAAGGACCACAAAGGCTAACACAAAGCCAGTCAAAGTCAGACTGAAGCAAAGTGCTGAGTCGAGTGAGATCATCAAGCAGGTCTTAGACTGAATGATGGACAGTGTTGTCACGTTGACACACTGCAAGTTGTTTGCAATAGCTCTGGAGCTTGAGTGCCAGTATACAGCTAAGCTTATGAGGACAACTCAGATGTGTGACAAAATGCTGAACAAGGCTGGAAGTGGACCTACAAAGGCAGAGGAGGAAGAGACAAGTGAGGAAGCAAGGACTGACAACAGAGAAGATCAGTATACAGGTACAAGTGTTGCATGCAAGGACAACAAAGCACAGTCAAGCCCAGCAGCAGAGCTGAGAACAAGCAGATTGCACAGGAAAGCAGTGGATTATGTTGGATTGAGTCAGATTCAAGATGGAGAGCAAGAACGAGAGCAGAGCAGAGGAGCAAGTATGGCAAACAAGGCCAGAAGTGCACCAGTGAGGATGAGGGAGAAGAGTGTGATGGATGAGCAGCAGAGGCTGTTGCAAAGGGCAGTGGGAAGCTGGATGAACAAGGTCAGAAGTGCAACTGCAAGGATCAAGTGCTGAGACAATGAGAATCAGTCAAGCCCAGCAAGAATACCAAGCACGAGTGGATTACACAGGAGGACGTCAGAAGCTGTCAGATCAGACCAGTGTCAAGCAAGGGAGTGTTGGATAGGCACCCCAGTCAGTAACAACAAGGCTGGAAGTGTACCAGTCAGGCTAGCAACAGTAAAGCTGAACAACGAATTGGAGACTGAGAGCTTACTGGACCAGGGAGCTGTTATGAACGTGATGTGCAAAGATGTTTGGAAACGCTTGGGAGTACCAAAGGAGTGAGTGTGGACAAACCTTAGGCCAGCAAATGCAGGATCAATTGTAATTGAGGGTGTCATTCTAAGACTCAAGGTGTCAGTAGGTGGAATATCAATGGTGATGCCAGTTCATGTAGTAAAGGACACAACGTTTGACATGATAATTGGGAGGCTGTTCTTCACATTAACTGAGTACAAGACAAAGGATTTCAAGGACAGTAATCAGATTTTGACCTTGACAGACCCAGCAGATCAGAACCAGAAGTGTCAGGTTGAGACCCAAGCAGCTGTTGGATGAAACCCACTACTCACTACTACTACCATCTATGTTGGAGTTGGAGAGGATTGGTCTGGCAAGCCTTTGGCCTTGGTACAGGTTACATTCTCTTTACTCTAACATTCCCTTATACCCCTTTCTTTTATGGACACTCATTCTTACTTGAGACTCACACTCTTTGTTTCTTTATCTTACTTTGATTGATACCTTTTATCCTTACCCACACTCCTTATGCTTACCCTTCATTATTGCTTCTTAAAGCAAGTGACTGAGGACAGTCACTATTTAAAGCTTGGGGAGGTGAAGAGTTCTGATTTTAGTTACTATCAGATCTTCTTGATTTTATTAATTCTTTGGATTACATAATCACTTTCTTCATGTAGTTAGTTCTTTCCTATTTGGAATAGGAGAGTTTTGACCAGAGCCCACAACGACACTAGAGGGAACAAGCCCACCAAAACCTTGCCTCTCACTGCCATAGAGTAGTAGTATGAATACCAAGGTTGACAACTGGAGGAAGGTATTCAGACAGTACATGGGGGGTTAGAACATCCAAGGTGACAACCAGATTGTGGAGATTCGGAAAGAGATTAGCTACATCATGTAGAGATAGTGCATGTCCAGGATCGGATGTAGTGGTATCTATCTCCAGTTGCCCAATACCGGAAGTGATTTGTGCCAAACATTTACTATAAGGTCCCGGCCCATCTCCGTACCCAGCATTCAGGGAAATTCGTTTAAGCTTGGGGGCCAAGCATATATCCGAAAGGATAGGATTGATGAAGTGTTGCGACGTGTCAAGACACTCGATAGACGACAGAAACGCATGCTGCTTGTGCGTTCGACCAGCTGCAACCGGACAGACCTTCAAGGTGTGAAGAGGTTGGTTCCCAACGGCATCGGTAATGCGAGCGGCATTTGGATGGTTATGTCCATTGGTCGAGTCGTAGTCATAGCTGCATTTAACGTCAAGGACATGCAGAGATTGTGAAACCAGTGCCGGGAGCACGACAAAAATTGACAAGTGAAAGTCCGAGCGCTTGAGCATAAGAAACGTGCCCCGCTGAACAATAATCTGCAAATTCGGGAGGCATTTGAGAAACCTTGCGAAACTGCTCGCGTGCAGAACAGTCTTGTCTCGGTAAAGAATGTCGAGTCGTCTGGTCCATTTTCCTTTCGAACTTGATTTCGCCATATCAGCCGATCTATTATGGTCTTCCGTTAGGGTGACTTGCATGGACCTTAGGAGCGCCATGAAGGGTTTTCTCTTGCTAATACATATTGATCGATAGAGCAGCGGAGTTGCAACGTCATTCCACGCCTTGCAGACAAGAGCAAGGCAGTAGTTCGTGTACATTGATTTGAATAAGGCAGCCTGAATCTTTTCTTGTGGCCAGGGTGCAGGGTAGGCAAATGAATCTGGTTCGTGTATATCGAATGCATTCGGTACAAATGTAGCCCATTGGAAGATGATCCGCAGTACGTCGTAAGGGAGAGACGCGATTTGAGCGCTGACTTGTGCGGTTTTCATGGCAAGAGCGACCTCAACAAGGATGGCCGTGGGTCCCCGAGCGGTTGATTAGCTGCAAACATGGACCGATCCACACATGTAGCGTGAAGCGTAGTTACCTTTGCGGGCTTAAACAAGTGAGGCATTAAGAATAGCCAAAAAAGGAAGAAGTGATGACCTAATATGTGCATTAGAGTCGTTCCACTCTCTCCACCCCGTCATTTCCAGCTTGTCTCCTTCTCTCCACTTACTCTCATGCCTCGAATACCACCCGTGTCGCCGGCGACAGAAAAACCAACAAAATCATTTTATATTCATACACTTGATGGCAACTTCGTAGACAACTCTGGTCGCACACTTCTCCTGCGCGGCGTAAACCTCTCGGGTTCGTCCAAAGCTCCTGTTGGTGAACCGTCTTATTTGCGCGACGAGCTTTGGGAATCGGGCGAAAGTGGTAATGGATCGTTCATAGGCAGACCTTTGTCACTAGAAGACGGCTCGGCCGATGTCCACCTTGCTCGCCTCAAGGGCTGGGGTTTCAATGTCTTACGCTACCCGATCGCATGGGAGGCCCTGGAGCACGAGGGACCGTGAGTTTCCGTCTCTCGTTCCATTTTTGTTATTAACACGAAGCAGGGGAAAATACGACTATGAGTTTATGGACTACACAATAAGAGTTCTCCGGAAATGTAAAGAATATGGCTTCAAAGTGTATATTGATCCTCACCAAGATGCCGTGAGTATATTAAACTTGGATTAACGACTTTATACGTGTATTGAAGACTGTTTTAGTGGTCCCGTTTTTCTGGTGGCTCTGGCGCGCCTTATTGGACCCTTCTGGCCTGTGGCATGAATCCTCGCAATTTCACTGCAACCCAAGCCGCAATTCTTCACTCCGAATACCCCGTAGCCCACAAGCCAAAACCGGAGTCACTACCTGCAATGATTTGGGGAACTAATTACGGACGCCTCGTGTCGCAAACTATCTTTACACTTTTCTTCGCTGGGAAGGACTATGCTCCAAAATGTATTATCGACGGTCAAAATATCCAAGACTATCTCCAGTCTCATTTCATCGCGGCTTTTGGAGCCCTAGCAGACCGAATACGTGATGCGGGTGATTTATTGGATGAGTGCGTTATTGGATGGGACAGCATAAATGAACCAGGGGAAGGGTTTTGTGGCTACGATGACCTCAATGCCGTTCCGGAGGAACAAGGTTCAACACTCAGAAAAGGATCCCGACCAACACCCGCACAGTCCTTACGTCTTGGCATGGGTCAAGTACAGACTGTCGAACACTGGACATTTGGCGCCTTTGGGCCCAAGTGCGACGGCATGGTGACTGTTGATCCTAAAGGCCATAAAATATGGCTTGACCCAGACGCGGAGGATAATGGCATCAACAGACGGTGGGGATGGAAACGTGATCCAGGGTGGAAACTTGGTGTTTGTATCTGGGCCCAGCACGGCGTTTGGGACGTCGAATCGGGATACATACTTCAGCCTGAGTATTTCCGATGTCCTCCCTTTGACCCAGAACGGCCTGTCGTATTTGAAGCGGATTACTGGAGACCCCACTGGCGCGCATATTCTGCGCGCATACGTGCTGCGCATCCGGAAACGATCCATTTCTTACATCCACCTGTGTTTGCAGAACCGCCACCGCTGGACGGACCGGATGACCTGTGCGGGCGGTGCTGTTACTCAGCACATTACTACGATGGGCTTACGCTTGTCACGCGACATTGGAACTGGTTCAATGCCGATGCGTTGGGCGTGTTGCGAGGGAAATATAAGGCGACTTGGATGGCTGCGAAGATTGGCGAGCGTGCTATTCGGAAGTCTTTACAGGAACAATTAGGTATCCTGAGAAAGGATGCGGAGATCCTTGGTGCTTATCCGACGATGATCGGAGAAATAGGCACACCCTTTGACATGGATGGGAAGCGTTCGTACGGCTGGACGGACGGTGGCAAATACGCGGGTGACTACTCTTCCCAGCAAAAGGCTCTTGACGCTAGTCTCAATGCTGCGGATGGTCCAAATGGACTTAATTATTCTATCTGGACGTATTGTCCCGACAGTTGCCATGAATGGGGCGACCTCTGGAACATGGAAGATCTCAGCTTATGGTCGGAGGACGATTTGCAACCGGTACCAAATTCAAGTGGCTATCGTATGCGCAACGCGGATTCGTCGGAGGTCGGACTTCTGCGCAAGAAGACGACAGATACGATTGTGCGCGTAAGACAAGTCGCGTCTGCTGTACCTTCGGCAACGGCATCTGCTGTCTCGCTAGTGACGCTTGGTGGTGCATCCATCGCTGCGTCGACGGATGATGAATATGATCGGGACATGAAATCTCGTCAGGCCGTTGATACGCTTTCTTCTCGGCCTCATTGGGCAAACCAATATGATTTCTTAACTGATGGCGCTCGAGCAGTTCGCGCCTTTGCTCGACCCTATCCCGCGGCAGTTGTTGGTCTATCGACAAATATCTCGTTCGACATCCATAAGGCCGAGTTCAAGCTTACAGTGAAAGTCCGTCCAGAAGATCGACCCGTCGTAAACTCTGAGCCTTCGTCATCGGGCTCAAGTTCATCGGGTGAGGATGAGCTCGACAAAGAAAGATTTTCGGAGTTGCCAACCGAGATCTTTGTCCCGCTTGTACACTATGCCCGACAAGACATCGTTTCCCGCTCCCTCATCGCTTCCTTGCAAAATGAAAATTCCACGGACCAGGATTCAGAGTCGCCATCGGATGGCATTGAAGACCTCGGTTCTATGACACCCGCGTCTCTTATGTCCTCACAGACTTTACCCATGTCCTCGCTGCTTGACGTTGACGTGCGTGTGTCATCTGGTAAATGGCGCGTTGAAGGCCAATATCTTCGATGGTGGTACTCCATCCCGCAGGAGGGCGAACCCGACCTCGAACATACCATCCAGATTACTCGTTCAGGAGGCCCGATTCGGACCAAAGCCGAGCTTCCTTCGACTAGTCAGTGTAACTCAGGGAGCGGGGGCTCTGGAAGTGGCTTGTGGAACTTTTGCGAGCGATTATGTGAAAGGGATGGAGATGGCAAATGTTGTATTATGTGACTATATCTGGGATTAGGACCGCTTTTTCTTCCACTTCTGTACATTTACTGGTCTGGGTAGTTCCTGCATCATTTTTTCGGCATCATTCTTTAATTGTATTTGCGAACGTTTTGCTGTCTTATCCTGTTCCATTCTTGTCCTACGTCTCGTCCTGCATACAAATTGTCGTACACACATACAAGTCTTGTACTATAAAGTAGTAGTAGTAGTTAGTCGCTGCCATTTCTTGTCATTATACCCCGTCAATTAGATAATCGTCTGCTCAGCGCTTGACACTTCTTTGTACATGTGTACTCTCTTTCAAAGGATAATGCAAGGATAATGCATACGTGCGAATGCCAAATGACATTGGTATATTTCTATCGGATGACACGAAGAATACATGTGCAATTTGCTGTACAGATATGTATGTTGAGTTGTTGAGTTCCGAATCTTACTGAAGGGACATGATAGCCTGAAATTTCATAAATAGAGGAGGAGGGGATGAATAGGGACAGAGATAAGGAAGATAAGGAAGAGTCAAGTGAGGAAGACCCTCCGAAGGTCCTTTATTGAAGCTTCGTTTCGACATAGGGGGCAATGTGAGTCGTCTTGTAGGGCTTCGCGAATGCATCTGTTTTACAAATTCAAACAATCCAATGTTAGGTGGGGAGTGCATTGTACAAGATGAATGAGGAAGGACAGAAGAGAAGAGAAGAGAAGAGAAGAGAAGAGAAGAGAAGACGCACTCTGTCCCAAAGATATGTCCACACGCAAGTGAACTGAGGTTATCCTCTCGGTCGAGGCACAGCGAACATTCGAGCGTTGATGGAGTTGGCACCATCGGCACTGAAGTCGGTGTCGTAGCTGCTTCTCTTGTATTCGTGCTTTCCCTCGAATTCTGTATTTGTCCGGCAGGTGTAGGAGCAGATGAAGGGTGTGAATCGGATGTTGTAAGGGATTCCATAGCAGTGAAAATCTGGAAAATGGTCTCATCGTATGACGGTGGGGGAGGCGAGGATGGACGTGACGGTGTGGCGGTGGTGGCTGGACCAAAGTCAGAGATGGATGTAGGAAGAACGGGAACGGGAGGTACGACGAGTGAAGGTACAGGGAGGGAAGGCATAGATCGTGTCGCGTGCATCGTAAGCGATGGGTTGGGAGGGTGTAGTGTGGAAGATGAATGGTCTTCGTGTGGGTTTGGTAGTTCGTATTCGGCTGTATTACCACAACGTTCTTCGGTCTGGTGCTTTACAAAGTTGAATTACAGTTAGGAATAGACCGCGAATCAAGATAGGACGGGTAACACGTAGAGAAGTGGATAGCTTACCTGGATTAGATCCTCGTCTGTCGAGAAATATCGATCACAAGGCACACAATAAGGTATGCTCTCCTCTCCACCATTGACCATGATATTTTTATGACTCTGCGAAGCAGGAGGTGACGCACTATGAGTAGCCCGAGGAACTTCAAGTATTGACCGATCGAAATTTGGATCACGCAAAGCCTGTGACTGTAATTCGCGAAAATGCAAGTTGTGCGCGTTCATTTCTTCCATGTGCTATTAAAAAAAAGCATAAATCAATGTTTTCATGCGACGTAAACTATATCCAGAGAGAATATACCTTCCGCTTCCTATCCGAATGTGTAAAGCGCGTTCGACATAGTGCACACCATAACTCAGGTCTGTCGGTCGTTTGCTGAAGGTCCGAGGCACCGCGGACGTTCCGGTGACATTCAGCGAGTAACCAATGCTGGGAAACATTATTTTTTAGCGTTCGACTATAAAGCCGGGCAGGCAGATATAATAAGACAGGACGTACGGCTACAAGCCTCTCGCTTGGCACAGGTTTATTGCACACCTGACATGGCTCAGACGGTGGATGAGGCGTGGGACTGGGGACACGTGTGCAATACATCGAGGTTGCGCGGAGACTATGATTTTGCGACACGTTCCGTGAGGGCAGGGGAGGTGAAGACGGAGGTGTGATTCGTGGAACCTCGAGAATTGACCTGTCAAAATTCGGATCACGTAAAGCCTGGGATTGCAGTTCGCGATAATGTAAGTTGTGTGCGTTCATTTCTTCCATATGCTGCGAGAAAGAAAGCGCATATCATTAGTACTTTCGCACGATGTATTTAAAGTGCTCAGAGACTACCTTCCGTTTCCTGTCTGTATGAGTAAAACGAGTCTGACATAATGCACACCATAAATCGGGTCTGTCAATCGTTTGCTGGAGGTCAGAGATGCCTCGGACGTTCCGGTGGGCTTCGGCGAGCAGCCAATGCTAAGAAACATCATGTTTAGGTATACGATAAAAATTTAGAGAATAAGAAACAAGGACTAAACATACAGCTAAAAGTCTCTCGCGCGTTAAAGCTTTATTGCATACACGACATGGTTCGGTTGACTGAGGTGTGTGGTTGCGGACACGTGCAGAGTACATTGAAGCTGCGCGAAGTCTGTTCGGTCTTGGAGTGGTTTCGTTTATGAATGGATATGCAGGATCGTGTACCAAAAGATGCTAAACGAGTTGGCGTAAGACATGTCAAAATGCGTGCGAACTGCTATTTTAGAAGGATACGAACTTGTTCCAGCTCGAGGTTGCTACCGAAAGACCGATCGCAAAACATACAGAAGAACGCATAGTCGCTGTCGTTCTCTTCATGACGCATACGCGAGCGGACATCACGACTTCTATGTTGAGGATCCTAGCAATCCACGGACATAATTAGTCATCCCACCAATAGTTAAACAAGTGTACTCTACTGAGCAAACACTGACCCGAAGCGTCTGTGCGCTGGTGAGAAGACCTATGTCTCCAACATCAATAGCTCTTGACGTTCGGGTAGAACAGGAAGGAGAGCGGTTATAGTGACCAGTCCTTTGCCGCGGTTTCTGGTCATATGCCGAGTAGTCAAGCGTTTGAATACTGGGCGACTGGCCCATTGCAGTGTTCTAGCACAGTTAAGCGTGTGGAGGAAAAGGACACCGAGGCTGCTGGCCGCAGCAGAACAGCAGTTGCGGATGGGTGAGAGGGAGAAAGAGTTAACGTGCGGCGGGGTACAGTCACCTACATAGAGGCCGGAAATGAGCTCGGCTGTGCGACCGTGGGCGGTGCTTGATGATGGTAGGTTCGGATAATTGCTTTATTAGATCACATAAAAAGGTACAAAGTTTGCCTCCAGCTTCAGTCTGTTTTCCAGGGGTCAGTACGTCAGTGTGTCGTCATTGTCGTTGGCACGACTATGGATTGTATGTATGCACTCCGAGGATGAAGGACGAAGGCAAGCAGCCAAGCGTAAATAGAGGAAGGAAAGAGAGAGGCAGTGATCCGCACAATCCCCGATATGGAAGTGGGTGTTTATTTACTTATTTTGTGTGCCACAGCTGTAAAGGATAAAGCAGATGTTGTATATATTGCGAATGACACTGGTATATCTCTATAGAACGACACAAAAGTAGAATCCTACATAATACTTCCGTCCAGTAGCATGTCACTATTTACAGACGTTGCTGCAAGATAACGAATAAACAAATGTGTAGTGAGTTGTACAGATGTTTGTTGAGTCGTTGAGTCCCGAGTCCCACTACATGAGCATGACAGCTTAAAGTGTCACAAATAAACGAGAAAAGGATGGATAGGGACAGAGATAAGGAAGAGTCAAGTGAGGAGGACCCTCCGAAGGTCCTTTATTGAAGCTTCGTTTCGGCATGAAGGACAATGCGAGTCGTCTTGTAGGGCCTCGCGGATGCATCTACAATATGAAGCGGAAATATCCATGTCAGAGCGAATGCATTGTACAAGGTGAGTGAGGGAGGAGAGAAGATATGACGTACACTGTCCCGAAGATATGCCCGCACGCAAGAGAACTGAGATTATCTTCCCGTTTGAGGCACAATGAACATTCGAGTGTTGGTTGAGTGGGGACTGCCGGCATGGTCGGTATTGTAACCTCTCTAGAACTGGTGCTTCTTCCCGAATTCTGTTCTTGCCCGACTGGTGCAGGAGCAAGTGAATGGTGTGGATCAGGCGCTTGCAGGGATTCAATCGCAGTGAAAATCCGGAAAATGGTTTCATCGTATGACGGTGGAGGAGGCGAGGATGGGCGTGACGGTGCAGTGCTGGTGGCTGGACCAAAGTCAGGGATGGATGCAGGAAGAGCGGGAACAGGAGGTACGACAGGAGAAGGTACAGGGAGGGAAGGCATAGATCGAGTTGCATGCATCGTAAGCGGTGGATTGGGAAGTTGTAGTGTTGGGGTTGTAAAGTCCTCGTGTGGGTCCGGTAGATCGTCTTCGTTTGTACTACCACAACGGCCTTCGGATTCGTGCTTTATAAAATTGAATTATAGTAAGAAATAGACCGTGAACCAAGATAGGACGGGTAATATACAAAGTATGAGCATGGCTTACCTGGACTAGATCGCCCTCTGTTGAGAAATATCGATCACAAGGCATACAATAAGGTATGCTCTCCTCTCCACCATTGACCATGATATTTCTATGATTTTGCGAAGCAGGAGGTGACGCACTACACTTAACCCGAGGAACTTCAAGTATTGACCGATCGAAATTCGGATCACGAAATGCCTGTGACTGTAATTCGCGATAATGCATATTGTGCGTGTTCATCTCTTCCATGTGCTACAGAAAAGAAACATAAAAGATTATTTTCATGCGACGTAAACTTATCCGGAGAAAAAAAATACCTTCCGCTTACTATTCGAATGTGTAAAGCGCGTTCGACATGATGCACACCATAACTCAGGTCTGTCGGTCGTTTCATGCAAATCTGAGGCACTGCGGACGTTTCGATGACATTCGGCGAGTAACCAATGCTAAGGAAATTTATTTTTCAGCATTTGACTATAAAGTTGGAAAGGCAAATATATAAGGCAGGACATACAGCTATGAGCCTCTCGCTTCGCATAGGTTTGTTGCACACCTGACACGGTTTAGACGGGTGAGGCGTGGGATTAGGGACACGAGTGGAGTACATCGACGTTGCGCGGAGACTATGATTTTGCGGTGTGTTCCGTGAGGGTAGAGGAGGTGCAGATGAAGGTGTAATCCGAGGAACTTCAAGTATTGTTCGGTCAAAATACGGATCACACAATGCCTGTGACTGTAGTTCGCAATAACGCATATTGTGCGCGTTCATTTCTTCCATGTGCTACAAAAAGGAAAAGAAAAAGATAAATCAGTGATTCCACACGACGTAAACTTATCCAGAGAAAAAAAAAATACCTTCTGTTTCCTATCCGAATGTGTAAAGCGCGTTCGACAAAATGCACACCATGACTCAGGTCTGTCGGTCGTTTGATGGATATCTGAAGCACTGCGGACGTTCCGGTGACATTCAGCAAGTAGCCAATGCTAAGAAACGTCATTTCTTTTTCAGCATTCGACTAAAAGAGCTGGAAAGGTAAATGCATAACACAGGACATACTGCTACAAGCCTGTCGCTTGGCATTGGTTTATTGCACACCTGACATGACTCAGACGGGTCATATGACGAATAGTCAAGCACTTGAGTGCTGGGAGACTGACCCATTGCAGTGTTCTGGCACAGTCAAGCCGACGGAAGAGAAGGATGCCGAGGCTCCTGTCTGCAGCAGAACAGCGGTTGTGGATGGATGCAAGAGAGAGAGACTTGATGTGCTGTGGGGTACAGTCACCTACATAAAGGCTGGTGATGAGCTCGACTGAGCTGATGCGTGGGTGGTGCTTGATGATGGACAGAAACTTCGGAAGAGTAATTGCTTTATTAGATCACATGAAATGATACAGAGATTGCCTCTGGTATCAGTTTGCTTTCTGCGGGGGTAGCATGTCGATGTATCGTTATTGTTGTCAACACGACCCATGGACTGTGCGTATGCGATCCGACGACACAGAACGAAAGCAAGCAGCCAAGCACACACAGCAGAGTGAAAGAGGGGCAGCATTGTAGCAGGCTACAGTCCTACGAGGCGGATGTGAAATTAGCTCGGCTGTGCCTCGCACGGGCAGTGCTCGATGATTGGACAGCTAATTCAGGAAATTGCTTTATTAGACTACATGAAAATGGTAGAGTTTGCCTCCGGCTTCAGTCTGCTCTCCGGGGCAGGCAGCACGTCGGCGTGTCGTCATTATTGTCGGCACGGTCATGGGCTCTATGCACTCCAACGATGAAGGACGAAGGCAAGCAGCCAAGCGTATACAGCGGAATCGAAGAGTGAGGCAGTGATCCGCATAACTCCCGATATGGAAGGACATTTTTATTATTTGTGTGCCAAGGCTGTCCTCTTTGGCTGCGGCGGACCCGGTTCCTCAGTGCACGCCTCCTCTTAAACTCCTGCTCTCATCACCTCTTCCTTTCTCCTTGATTCTCATCTGTCCCTAGATGCCGTACCTCGACGAAGTCACACAACTCAGCGCACGCGACTTTGTCCAGCTCTATCCTAGAGATGCCAGGTCCCAGTTGACTCCTACTGCTACACAGCGGACTACCTTGATTGTTGCGGCATGTTATATTGTTGCTATCGCCATTTTATGGTGAGCGTTCTAAAATATCTTCGAGGAGGAGAGATGTCTGACAGGAACTCTACAGGCACGTCCCCATTCTCAGCTGGATAAGTACGTACATGTGCTTTAAGCAAGGTTCGGTCGTAGGGTTTATACTGATGAAATGAACTTCTTATTTGGCAGTCTATCCCTTCAAGTGCGTCCTTTCATTAATGTCCTCTTAAGCTCGATCTAATCAGTATTCTAGGCTGTTAACGGTCGGCTTCCACGAGATGAGCCATGCCTTCGCGGGTGTTCTGACCTGCGCGCATATTGAATCCGTCGAGCTAGACCGTACGTACTTCCTTTTCCCTCTAATTTCAAGATTCGACTAATTGATGATGGAAATACAGCTGATGAAGGAGGAGCAACACGCATGTCAGGAGGTGTACCAGTCATTACCCTTCCCGCAGGATACCTCGGCTCTTCTTTCATCGGTGCATGCCTCATCACTTGCGGGTTCAACATCAATGCAAGCAAAGTCGCGAGTCTCGTCCTTGCTGTGTTCTTTATATTTACACTTTGGTGGGCGAGGAGAAACTTGTTGTACGTCTATCTTTTTCCTTTCCTTGGCTTGGTCTTGTCTTGAAGGTGGTTAATTGGACTGTGAATAGGACCTGGGCATTGGTTTTTGGGATGTCGGCTCTCATTGTTGCCTTTTGGTTCATTAAAGGAGGAGTGGCGCTTAGATTCCTGGTAAGGGATTTTACGCTTCGTTTGCGAAGACATTGCGTTCTGAAAGTGGCAATAGGTACTCTTCATCGGCGTCATGTCCTGCATGTACGTGCTCTGGGATGTCATCGGTATGTTCTTTTCTCATATCGCAACTCCGTCTCCAATGGTATACTCACACGGTAATTTCAGACGACACTATAGCGCGGAAAGTCAACTCTTCGGACGCCTCTGCTTTCGCACACGTTTGCGGATGCTGTCCTTCTCAGGGTTCGTTTATTTCTATTTTTCAAAGTGAATCGTTATTGATTCGATTAATTTCTCTTAGTATGGGGTGTCCTCTGGCTCATCATCGCCTTCTGCTTCTTCGCAGCAGGTATCATCGTAGGACTCGTTGCATTTAAAGTACGTCTTGCTCCTCCCTCCTCCCTCACTCCCATCTCCCACCTCCCATCTTTCATCTTTCTATTCTCATTATAAAATCCAATTAACTAATCATTTCGACCCTAAATAGCAATCGGAAGAACAACAAGAACAAGATTCCAAACACTTTATACCCGTCCCTGGATCTTCAGCTGCTTTACCCTCTGCGTATATCCCTTCGTCTCTTGCTGTTTGGTTAGCCTCGTTAGCGTCGAGTTGTTTGCTTCTTGCTTTTGGGTTATAGGATCCCAATGACGAAGATGCGTTTTTTTTGTGTCCGTGGTTCTATCATGTAGATACTACTTGATAAGTTTATGACACTGATGGAAGGAAAGTAAGAGATGGATGGTGTTATGCTGTTAGTATTATGGTTACGGACTTTCTTGAATTTTATCTGTGCTAAATTCTGGACCCTTGTTTTGTTTTGTTCTTGTCTTGTAACCTTGTGTATCAAGTACTATATTTCTTGCTTTCCTTCTGGATACCTACGCGATGTTCCAGTCGAATAAAACTTTGTGCTACCCATTCTGACATCCACGAAATCTGTATGAATCTAAAGTAGAAGTATGCGTAGAGTGAATTGTGAATTGTCAATCATTTCTTGTATCCGGAAAAAGGCCAATCAGAGTATGTAGTATGAAGATCATCTTCACACTAGAAGCATCATTGGTGTAGTGGTTAGCATGGAGTCTTCCCAGGCAGGGAAATTAAACTCTCCCAATCCGTTAGGCTTCGACATGGGTTCGAATCCCGTATGATGCATTTGAGACACTGCAACCTCTTTTTTTTCTCTCCTACGCATCCAAGAGTTCAAATATTGTATCCATCGTCTCGAAAACGCCCAAACTCGACATCACACGTAAACGATTTTGTGTTTTGTTTAAATTATCGAATATAATTTTTTTAGTATAAGGGATACATAGGGATAGTGGTCAACATGCAAATGTGAGATGAGGATTCGTATACCAGCGGAATCAAACGTTACTCGTACGCCGGAAATATTCTCGTATTTTAGAAGGTAATTCAATCCCTCAGTTACCTTCTGCGTCTGTCCGCCTCCCTGTACCTGCCCTCAGAATCAGACCTATCTCTCATAGGACGTCTCGGTGGCGACCTGTCGCGATCGCGCAATTTACCATCTCCGGGTGAACGACGACGCGGTGGAGGGGAGTACGATGATGATGGTGATCTTCCGCGAGTTTTGTACCTTCCTTCGTCCCTGCCCTTTCCAAGGCCTCTGTCGTCTGGGATAAGTGAGCGACGCCGCGGCGGTGGAGGTGGAGAACGAGATTCAGATCGACTACGGCCTCGTCCGTATTTACGAGGATCTGGCGAAGGGGAGTCGTCCCGCCCACCTCGTCGACCATATCCATTCCGCTCGAAACCACGGTCACGATCGTCATACCTTGCGGGAGGTGGTGGGGAATGCTCCCTTCGTCGAGCAATCTGAGCAAAGTCTCTAGGTGGAGGTGGTGAACGCTCTCTGTACCGTCCGTCAGGAGAGTAATCCCGCGTAGAACGTACAGGTTCGCGGTCACGGTACCTTTCGCGTTCAGGCGCGCCTCTGGAGGCGGGTGGAGGTGGAGGACGTGAGTCGGATCGGCCGCGTGGACGACGTGGAGGCGGTGAACGCGAACGCGAGTCGGAACGCTCTCGATAACGACGAGGTGGAGTGCGAGACCTCGAACGAGACGGTGAGTCGTACCTGCCTCGCTCACGCCTTGGTGGCGTCAAGGAACGTCTGCGGCGGGGAGAGCGCGAGACCGAGCTTGACGGTGCACGACGGCGTCTCACATTGCCTCGAGACTTGCTACCCGCCGATTCAGCTGAATCCGAACCTGAGTCCGAGTCTGAATCCGAGTCCGAATCCGAGTCGCTCTCCGAAGACGTAGGGTCGGAATCCGAGTCTGACGACGACGATTCCTCCATGAGTGCCCGTCTCTGTTCCATAATGAGGCGAGGGGCATTCTATAAGTAGACAATTAACTTTAAATCCAATCTGGGAATTATAAGGGTTAACGTACCTTTAGGTGTTCACGCATCTCTTCTGTAACAACACCCAACCCGATACTCGTAAAATAATTGATAGAGAAACGTGTGTTCTTAGGGTTGTCCATAGGGAACATGCCCTCGCAGAATCTCTTCACTTCGGGGTCTTTGAATCGTTCCGCAACAGTTTTGATGCCCATCGCCTCAACTATCTCCTGGAACATAATTTTCACAAAGATACGGCTACTGCTAGTCGTGTCGTCCTCATTCATTTTGATGACATCGAGCGCTGCCCACGAGATCGCATCGGTAGCAAGAATGTGCCCAAAGAACCGAGCGATGTTGCGGAGACGGTTGGTTTCGTAACGATGGATTGTATCGTAGTAGTCACGGAAGGCTTGCTCGAGTGCATCCATCCATACGCGATTCAGTTTGCTGAAGCGCTCTCCAATAAGACCATAAAACTTTGAATACGACCGCTCTTGTGAGCAACATTCAATCACCATTTTCATCAACTCGATCTGTCCAACACACGTAAGCCAAACGCGAAGATAGGTTAGGTATTGGTTAACTTACCTCCTCGCCTTCATTAATCTGGACTTTGAGCAATTTGTGAACGGCTTCTTCGTAGTTAAGTGCGTTCATAATTGTCAAGTAGATCGTTCGGCGAAGGTTGACAAGATTTGTAGAGGTTTGATCCTCAATACCCTCTTTTTCTTCCACGGCTAGGGGAAATTGTCAACATGGCATCACAAGAGAAAGCCTGCATACACACCTTCCTCTTCGTCACTCTCTTCTTCGCTATCATCCTCCGATCCCTCCTCATCGGAATCTTCTCCGAGAATCTCAGCCTTAATCTCCTTATATTTCTCCTCATTTTCAAGGTAGTTTGGATCAAACTTGAAGATATCTACAAAGAAAAAAACGTAAGAGAACTTGGAAGGGCGAGAACCTAAGCTAAGATACATACTCAAGCCTTCTTGCACCTGTAACTCGTCATCAAGCCCAATTTGATGAGTAATCTGCTCTTCTTCCAAAACGAGGTCCAAGCCTTCTGGGACAATTGGGTTATCCTTGTACTTGTCTTTTCGTACTTGCATCAACACTTCAATCATATACTGTACACGTTGCGAGATGGTGCCTTCATTTAGCACCGCCCGAAAGCGTTCGTAAACCGATGCGTTTGCTTTAGGCGAGTTCTCCGCAAGGTAGGCACCCACTTCGCGCATGAACCCAACTGCGATCTCAATTGAGTCGTCCGTTGGTCGTTCAAGGAGTAAAACCAAAATTTGCAGAGCGATGATCTCGTGCGCAACAGCTTGATTGACGAGGTGGGCGATGAAAGTGGTGGTCGAGTTACACAGGATCTGTGGATGAGCTATGATTAAGTAATGCTCCTACGTTGGAGCCAAAGATAAAGATACCTTGTCATTTCGCTTGAATGCTCTTCTGAATTGACTAATGAGTCGAGTCAGAAGTAATTCTCCGATCTGAGGCAGCTTCGTGTTGATGATAGCGACAAGCGCTGCAAACACAGGAGTGAATGGCAAACTGGATGCCTGCGCTTTCACGATACTACGACAGAACAGACCACGTCCACGAATGAGGTTTTCAGAGAACAGCTCCGGTACAATATCTTTGATGTTCGAGATGTTTACTCTGTTGACAATACCCGTGATCGACTTGCGCAGCGCATCCCATGAAAGTCGTTGATATTCCGCACCCGACTTGTCCTTCGCCGCCTCAGCCTGCAGTGCGCGAAGACGCGACGGAGGAATATACACGCCCCCCGAACGAGATGAAACGAGTTTGGCAAATTCCGCCGCAGCATCGTATGCAGGCTTTTCCTTTTCCTTCTCTTTATCCTTTCCATTTAGTTCGTCCTCGGCCATCTTTAGCGCCAATTGGCGTTCGCGTTCTCTGCGCCGAACTGGATCAACATCATCGACACGCGGAAGCTCTGCCCTCACACGAGCTGCAGGAGGTGACGCAGACCTGCGGCGGTTTGCAGGCGGAGGAGACGCATCCTGTACTGGAGACCGTGAGCGTGACCTGGTAGGATAGCGTGTCAGAAGCCACGCTGCAGAAGCAAAGGGGAAGAAAGGGCATACCTCTTCCTCTTACTCGAGACGTTCACAGGCGAAAAGTCAGAAACAGGGGGCAAAGCTGCTGTCGACATGACGGACGCACGCAAAGAGAGGCACTCTGCCAACAACGACGAGTACGACGGTCGACCACAGCATCAGCGTGACCGGATTTCATACTCCGCAGCTTTATTGGGCATGTCGATCTGTCCCTTCTACGGCTCCGGCGCCATTGAACGTCTGCTTGACGTGCAACTGGATAAAATACTTGGCTACACTTTGGTCTAATATCTAAACTAACTATTCACGCCCTTATGCGATTTCTCTAACCCGAAATGTACCAATGGATAAAGTCTCCTGGGCACTGCTTCCTTCACTTTGCACGCTTGCAGCTTGATAGATCAGGGCCCAGGCTAATCGATGCTTAACAGCATGAACACCAGTCCAGTCCTTCTATTGCATTCCAGGAATGACAGCACCACCTGTTGTTTTCCTCTCCATTTACGTAGTATGCTTCATAATAGTCGACTAAGGTCCGACTGACAATAGTGTGTACTGAAGGTAGTCGTCTTTTCACGCTAAGCTGCTTGGGAATTTTTATTTTGCATGCAATACTTCTGATCTTGAATCTACTTTTAGGTGCCCTTGCATCAAGAGTAGTATACTATTGCAATCAGACTCATATGCCGTAATCTCTATATTGCACTGTATTATGGTTTCCTGCCAAAGTGGTTGCTTGATACATTACAAGCCCCAAAGTCCCAATGAGGTACTTTGCCATGTAAACAACGTATAAAATCTGGCTGGAGGAAGGTACTTTAATATATATTACTTACATTGTGCATAGATCTTTCTATCATGTCCGAAAAACGGGTCCCAGGTCAGCACAAGGATACACATAATACACATCAGCGTTCACGCCAGAACAGTTCTGCCCAGGCTGGGGAACGCGGGACACGTCGAGACAGTTCTGCAAGCGAGAAAAATAAGAAACACCCAAAGGAGGGGAATGCAGTGGCCACAGAACTAGAGAAATTAGTGATTGAACAAAAAAGCATAAACAGTGAATTGGAAGAAACCAAGAAAGAGTATACTGATATACAAGAGAAGCTCCAAGCAAATGAAAGGAAGCTTCTTCGGAATATTGCAGAAACTATCAAGGCATCCCTTCCCAACTCTGAGGGTAAATTCGTATACCGAAGCCCAGCAGAGCGTGGTGCAGACAGGGGACTACAGGATATTTATGAAAGTCAGGAATTACAAAAGCAGAGCAGACGATTGCAGGCACACATACAGGAACTGCTAGAGAGAGAGAAAGGAATACAGAAGAGCCTTTCCAACATTGAAAAAGCTATGGAAGAGGCAAGAAGCGTCCATTGATAACAAGACAGTAGAGGCTGATAAAACAAGAAGCTGAGGTTTGGGTTGATTTTCCAGAAAGCAATGAGAGCTGATATAAGATTATAAGACTGACTAGTTACTACTCCTCTTCACAATATACAAAAGAAGGATAGATAGAACCTTGCTGAGAAAGGGAAATTTAACATATTACTAGAGTACACATAACATGTATAAACTTGAAAATGTAGATGATCTTACAAGTACAAATTAGTGTTCAATTTCTCTAAGGTGTATGTGCTAGCAAAGTATATCAATGTATTTTGGGATGTTTGCTAATGTTTACTGTATTTCTAATGACTTCCTTGTATCTGTAGAAATACACTACACAGAATACTTCTAACATGTTCACTTATTAGATCTTTAACACAACATAGACTAATTAAAATTTGAGTAGCAAATCTATTGTTTCATGTATAGTAGACTTTTTGTAATAAATAGTGTTAGATTCTCTAACTTGATATCCTTTCAGATATATAATACATTAAGGCCTGACAGTAAGTGTGTATCAGTCATCCTTTCTAGTAGAGTGAAAGGTATACAAGGATCCCTAGTAAACACTAGTAAAGTTGTTTGAAAGAATTTTAGAGAAGTAATACTTTACTATTACTAAAACTTATATTTGTATTTATAAGTAAGTTGAATATTACTACTTCTGTGTTGTACATAGTACTATAATAGAACATTACATGAAGGACCTACTTTACCTGTGATACTTATTCAATTTCTTACTTCTTATATTCAAATTCTCCTTTTGCTAATTCTCCTTACTAAGTCCTGTAATTAAGTCACAATTATGTTTTAATATGTTTCTTTAAATTGTTTAGTAAAATTCCTAACTTTCTTTATAAACCTTCTAGTTTCCTTCTCTAGACTACTATAGTACTAATTACTAAACTATTTCCCTGTTTATACTTTTACCTTCTACTTTTATCCTCCTGTTTATAAAAATTTAGATTCTTTACAGTACTTACTTAGTATAACCTAGAGAATACTAATAATTATAAGTATAATACAGTATTTCTCTGGATTTACTAAAAGTTTAGTTGTTATAATAGTATTTTTGACTGATTATAAGATTTATGTACAATTAGAGCTGTTAATAATAAGATATACTTAGTTAGTTATCTTTTAAACAGTAAAGTAGATTGTTTGTATTATAATCTTATTTATACTAAACTGGCTACTTATTATACTATAAGGCTTACAATCTTGATAAATGTAATTTACTATACAATCAAGCTATAAAGTCTTACAGAGAGGATTTTGAGTATATATAGTCCTTATTGTTTATAACTTCTTTATATTATGTTTAAGAAACAAAACTTAAGTTAGTCTAAAAACATGTATTATACTTATTCACAGAGACACAATAATAGTCCTTTCTATTCCTCACATTAAGACAGTATAGTAAGTAAGGAGACTAAGAAAGAAGATACAGAAACTATACAGGAGTAAGATGAGTTAAAGGAAAGAATCTAGAATATTGACTCACAAATAATTCAAATATCTAGTAAAGTACTATAGATAATCCTTAGAGACAAAAAGACTAAAAATGGTACAACTGATTGTTCAGTCTAGCTAGTAAAACAAATGAATATCTTAAAGAAGTAGAATAAACTAGTGTAAGCAAGTACTAGTTAATAGCTTTCTAAATTATTAGTTATTTACTTGTTATAAAGTCTAATACTTTAGTATTTCTTTCTAGAGACATAAACCAGAAAGACATTAACCTATTTATCTTTTACTAATTGCTTCCACCTGAAATCACCTAAAATATAATAGAATAGACAGCTAAACTGAGAATTATAGTATAGAATACAAATATTTTAGAAGTCTATACTAATTTTGGACCTGACCAATTGTATTCAATGTATTACAGTTATAGCAGTGCTTTGAGTGTGTTAGCCACTATTACAAGCTCAACTAATGATTGAGAGGACTAGTGAATTTCTACAATATTGTTAGGAAATAGTATTGAAAGTATAGATTTTAGTAAAGTAATGTTAATATATTACTAAACTGCTACACACAATAAGCAAGACAATGACCTGTTAGTCTCTACTGGTATAACTGTTTGTAATTATTGAGTACTATCTCTATACATATTCTGTCTCAATTTGTTCAGTTGTTGTTCAAATTTGTTTATTCTCTCCTGAATTTCTATCCAGCACTTCTTCAATTTGTTCATTTCACAATCTAATTCCCGATTCCTTGAATTCAAATTTGCAAACCCTGCTTCAACTTTCCTTACTTTCCGTGCCTTCTCAACTGTAGCATCTGTTGCCAACTTCTCAATCTTCTCCAGTGTTAGGTTGTTAATTGGACCAATAAGCGGCTCAATACTGTCACAAAGTTTTTGGTATTCTGCTATATTTCTATCTCCCTCCTCTTCAAGTCTCTGAATCCTGGCATCTATATTATCCGATTCCGTGCATATACCAGAAAATTCCTTTGCTAGCTTGGTGAGTTCTTTAACTTCCTCCTCGTTTGCTTTCCCCGGCAAATCACTAATCGACTTGCTTGTAGTACTGTCTTGGCGCGACCTAGGGCCTGAGTGACCTCCAGTAGAGCTTGTATTGCCGTGATGTTTCTTGGGATGTTGACTGTTAGACATGGTTGACTGTATGTATGATTGATGCACAATGAGAGCTATGTGGAATGAGTCTATGAGTTGCTCCTGGCTGCTGTTTTATTACACTAATTGCAGCGTAAGATAATTTTGTACGACCTCATACAAAAAGGCCGGCGTTGTGCAAGGTAGACAAAAGCAAGCTGAGCCTTCCATCGCAAAGTAAATACTTTAGGTATTATATTATAATGTCATTTATTGTCCAGAGATTGAAACAAGATTACCTTATACTAAAGAGCAATTTTGAAGGGTAGACTTTCCAGGGTTGGGAAGCAAAGTTTGCTTCTGGGTACAACCGGTAAACCATACTGTAATGCTGCAAATATAATAGAAGGTTATAGAGTCATAACCAGAGACGCAAATTACTTGATCTAGTAATACAAATGTAAAAGTACAGTCCTGTACATGACTATACATATTTGGACAAAGAATACACTATTGAAGTCAATAGGAAGCTGTTTAACCGTTCTAAGAGCAGTTTGTCAGCCCCATTATAGCTGCGAATACAAATGCTGACTTTGTCGCGTCTCTCGATACCGGTAACATCAAAGGCAAGCCTTCTTTGCTGGGTCATTGAACAAAGTAAAGGTGTCTTAAAAGTACAGAAGAGACTACTCCAAACAGACATTGTAGTATTTGTGCATGACCTACTGTACAAGGCATGTAGACCAACACGACTGTAAGGGCGAAGAATTAAACTAAGAGAAATGATTTCGCCAATTACCTTTCGAGGTTTCCAGGCTTTGTATGCACTTCTTATATGCTTGGAACTGTTTTGCAACGCGATTTACTTATCAGTGATGGCGACTTCCTTCGCTTCATAACCAAAGAAGACGTTGTGCGGAAGAGTCACTTTGCATATAGCTCTCATTGTAGATGGATTTCACTGCATGATCATTCAGGCCTGCTAAGCAGATGCCCCTCCAATCCGGAGAAACGCACGATCAAGGCCACCAAGATCAGACATCCCCCAGTTCGTGTGACTCTATCTCATGTCGAAGCAATATTGTAAGCGAGTCCAGTGATGATAGAGTAGGAGGGAGCGATAGGAAGGATGAGGTTGACGGACTTGATGACATGTGCAAAGAAATCGAAAGTTTAGAGAAGGAACTTGAACACATTTCCAAGGAGTATGGAAGCATAAAGGAGGAAGCTCAGAAGCTTGAAGGTAATACCTTTGTACAATTCGAAGGGTATGAGTCCTTCCCTGACATGGCAGCAGAGGAGTGTATAACAAAGCAGGAAGAGTATACACAGCGAAGAGAAGAACAGCGAAGGAGATTCGAGGATGTATTTCTTCGTCTGGAGGAAGCGGAGCAGAAAAAGATAGAATTGGACAAGCGAAAGATAGGAGCTATTCGGAAGACGACGGAATTGAAAATGCGGGCAAGCAACCTGAGGGAAACAATTCTGTGGCAATATCAGAGGAAGGACAGTGACTCACACATTGATTGACTTGTAACCTGGGCGAATCATACTACAAGAGAGAGTGTGTATGGCTGGGACTAGTCCATTCACATGGATGAAACCCCTAGGATATCAGGCATTTTACATTCCTAGTCCTATTATTCTGTAGCGATTGTGTCGCAGTTAAAGAACCACTTGAACGCAGAAACGGTGTTTGATGACACAAGTCTTGCATAGATGAGAATTCATGTGAATATTGGCAGATGGCCGAATCTATCGCACTTCGTATTTTATCGATGGGTTCTGAGATAGTAGTTGTATCAGCCTTGTACAAGGTTCCTTGATGTGTATGACTGGTACAAGCCATTTCGGTAAATGCAAGTATACGAGCGCCCGAGGATCGCAGCATAGTGACAATGCGCAAGTTACGCGCATCAGGATACGACATTGACACGACACCAACCAAGACTAAGAGACCAGACCTGTAGCGGTGCTTTGAATTGCTTGACCTTCTACTATCAGGGGCATAGCACAGCTGCCAACTGCGCGTTGACTTCCGCGCGGCGGGAACGGTCAAACAATGAACGAAGGAAAGTCCGACGTGGCCTGACAAATCAAATGGCATGAACGAGGCTATTTCACTTTGATTCGCACTGTGCATAACTGTGCAGGGGTATGTGCGGTGAAAAGAAGACTGGAGGCAATAATAGAGTCGGACTGATTTGTGTTGCGTGTATGCCTGTATCGCCTTGGTGAGAGCTGAATCGGTTTGTGGCTGTGTTTGTGCGCTGAGCCGCACAGAGAAGGCGTTGTCAGCAAGTATTATATAATAGTATATATATCTGTCTGATTCTGTCAACCCTCTCTTCACTTTTTCTGCACTGCTCATCCACTTACTACGACAACAACGCTCGTCTCTATTCACAATGACATTTGAGACTTCAAGTCCAGTCATTTCTGTCCCGTCGACGCCACCCCTCTCGACATCGGCATCGACTTCATCACGTACAAACTCTCTTGTCGTCGCAAGCCTACCCGTTGCGTTCTTCCACCCCACTGTGCTTGACGCCTTGCGCAGTTATTTCGCCTCATTCGGCGAGATATATGCATGGGCTCCTATTCGTTCTTTCGCGCGTGTCATCCTTGTTTACTATAGTGAGGATGACGCAGAGAATGCGAAAGCGGGAGCGAACGGTGTCAGACTAGAGGCTACTTCTGCGAGGTACGGTTTGCTTATATTTCTTTGTTGTTAGACTGGTTACTTAAGTTGCTCGTAGCCCAGAAACTGTTCTACATGTGTACCGAGCAGACCCTACCCCCATCCATCCTCTTTCCGGGTCATCTTCCCCTACCTCCAAGACCAAATTTTCTCCGTACCATCTCAGACCACCCACTGTCGAACGAAACTTCCTGATCTCTCCACCTGGCTCCCCTCCTGTCGGTTGGGAGCCAATCCGAGAAGAGCCTCCCAACAACACACCTCTCGCGGAGGATCTCATCTTTGCCCTGTGCCGACTTCAGTTCTCACAAGAGATCGAAGAGCGACCCGGGTCTGCGGGCGTTTCGGTCTTGATCGAACCTGAGGAAGGACCGGGCGTTGGTGTATATGTCGAGGACTGTGGCGATCCTGACGTTGATTCGGACGTATCGGACAGTGATTCGCCATCGCAGGAAGAAGGATGGTTCTACGGCCAGCCAATTGGTGGGAGACGATTCGCACCTGCCCCGACTATGCGACCACCTATGCCGACTTCTGCTTAATACATCCGTTGGACTCGTGAGCGTGAGTATTCTTGCTATATGTCGATCGTCGTCCCTCTCTGCATGATGAACCTTCATCAGACCTGTACCGATCCATATCTCGTGGATCTGCGGATAACAATATATTGCCTATCAATTCTGACCCTATCCTCTATTCATCAATCCTGTGTATGTTCATGTACTGACGGTTTACCATCTTACGCAGTGCCATCTCGATTGTGATCCATGCATACGTTTTTCGTCTACGCCATTGCACGGCATTCCGTACTCTACTTCATTATCTTAATCTCGAACGGACATTATCCTCAGAATTTCAACATGTATAAAACCAATGCATATGGACCACCATGCTTTCATTTGTTCATTAGCTTTTATGTGAAGGGTATTATTTGACTCGTTAACTAGAAATCTGTAGCCGCTGTTGTTGAAGACATGTATCCAATTGAAACTTCGCGATTTTTCCGAGAAATATAGAAATTTGACGCGATGCACGTGATTCGATGTACTTAGAATCGCTCAGTCAAACAACAAATTCCCGTATCTATTGCTGTCCGTGTACTGCGTACAAACTAGCTCCCCTCGTACAAGAGTAGGATGGCCTTCAATATGCAAGGTTATTCACAGCTTTCCCTTTCTCCGATCGCGTCGGTCTATCCTGTGCAAGCCACCGATGTGTCAACTCCGCTTCTTGACCAGCATCAAAGTGGCACGAACGATAAATTTGATACAACCTCGCTAATCTTTGCCAAGCTCTTGGAATCTCTAGCTTCTATTGAAACTTTTGACTTGTTGCTGGTTGCTGTTGCTGTTCTTGAGCTGTATGTCTTGAAGACATTATTTGGGTTACTGCTTGGGGTGTGTAGGAGACGTAGAGGATGCGGGACGTTTGTACGTCGTCTCTTTTTAAACGTGAATTGATAGTACTTTTCATTGACACTGTATTTTGTGCTTTTTGTGATGAATCATAGAGCCGATAGACCAAAATAACAATCCCCCAGAATGTCTCTGATAATGGTGGTGTCTTTTAAACTTCCTCTATAGCTTTGCCTACCACGACTGTATCTTCGTGCCAAGCTGAAGTTACAGACAATCCCTCCACCTCTGTCAACCAGCACCCTCCACATTCTGACGCTTTATCCAATGGTTCGAGCTTTACTTCTGCAAGGGTACAAGGCTGATACAACTACTATCTCAGAACCCATCGATAAAATACAAAGTGCGATAAATTCGGCCATCCGCCAATATTCACATGAATTCTCATCTATGCAAGACTTGTGTTATCAAACGCTGTTTCCGCGCTCAACTGGTTCTCTAACTGCGACACAATCGCTACAGAATACTAGGACTAGGAATGTAAAATGCCCAAAATCCTAGGGCTTTCATCCATATGAATGGATAGTTCAAGCCATACACACACTCTCGTGTAGTATGATTCCCCAGGTCAAGTTAATCAATTTCTGAGTCACTGTCCTTCCTCTGACTGATATTGTCTCAGAATTTACTCCCTCAGGTTGCTTGCTCGCTTTTTCAATTCCGTCGTCTTCCGAATAGCTCCTATCTTTCGCTTGTCCAATTCTATCTTTTTCTGCTCCGCTCCCTCCAAACGAAGAAATACATCCTCGAATCTCCTTCGCTGTTCTTCTCTTCGCTGTGTATACTCTTCCTGCTTTGTTATACACTCCTCTGCTGCCATGTCAGGGAAGGACTCATACCCTTCGAATTGTACAAGGGTATTACCTTCAAGCTTCTGAGCTTCCTCCTTTATGCTTTCATACTCCTTAGAAATGTGTTCAAGTTCCTTCTCTAAACTTTCGATTTCTTTGCACATGTCATCAAGTCCGTCAAAACCTCATCCTTCCTATCGCTCCCTCCTACTCTATCATCACTGGACTTGCTTACAATATTGCTTCGACATGAGATAGAGTCACATGAACTTGAGGAGGTCTGATCTTGGTGGCCTTGATCGTGCGTTTCTCCGGATTGGAGGGGCATCTGCTTAGCAGACTTGAATGATCATGCAATGAAATCTATCTACAATGAGAGCTATAAGCAAAGTGACTCTTCCGCACAACTTCTTCTTTTGGGAATTGGTTATGAAGCAAAGGAAGTCGCTATCTCTGATAAGTTAATCGTTTTGCAAAATAGTTCCAAGGATATAAGAAGTGCATACAAAGCCTGGCAACCTTGAGAGTCAATTAGCGAAATCATTTCTCTTAGTTTAATTCTTCGCCCTTACAGTTGTGTTGGTCTACATGCCTTGTACAGTAAGTCAAGGACAAATAAAATGTCTGTTTGGAGCAGTCTCTTCTGTAGTTTCATGACAACTTTACATTGCTCAATCAATCAGCAAAGAAGGCTTGCCTTTGATTTTCCAGATATCAAGAGACACACTAAGTCGGCATCTGTCTCCACAGCTACAATACAGCTGAAAACTGCTCTTGTAACAGATACACTGCATCCTATTAACTTTAATTACTTATTTTTAGTCCAATATGTATAGTTATCTACAGGACTATACTTTTTACATTTGTATTACTAGATCAAGTAATTTGCATCTCTGGTTATGATGCTACAACCTTCTATTATATTTGCAGCATTACAGTATAGTTTACTGATTGTACCCTGAAGCAAACTTTAGGGAGTCTACCCTTCAGAATTGCTCTTTAGTATAAGGTAATCTTGTTTCAGCCTCTGGATGATAAATACCATTATAATATAATATCTAAAGTATTTACTTTGCAATTGAAGGCTCAGTTTGCCTAGGTCTATCTTGCACAATGCTGGCCTGCTTGTACAAGGTTGTACAAAATTGTCTTACACCTCAATTAGTGTAATAAAACAGCAGCCAGGAGTATCTCATTCTACATAGCTCTTATTGTGCATTAATCATAAATACAGTCAACCATGTCTGACAGTCAACATTACAAGAAACATTACAGCAATACAAGCTCTACTAGAGGTCACTCAGGCCCTTGGTTACACTAAGACAGTACTATAAGCAAGTCAATTAGTGATTTGCCAGGGATAGAAAAGGAGGAGGATGTTAAAGAACTCACTAAGCTAGTAAAGGAATTTTCTAGTATATGTACAGAATCAAATAATATAGATGCCAGGATTCAGAGACTTGAAGAGGAGGGAGATAGAAATATAGTAGAATACCAAAAACTTTGTGACAGTATTGAGCTGCTTATTAGTCCAATCAACAACCTAACACCAGAGAAGATTGAGAAGTTGGCAGCAGGTGCTACAGTTGAGAAGGCACAGAAAGTAAGGAAAGTTGAAGCAGGACTTGCAAATTTGAATTCAAGAAATTAGGAATTAGATTGTGAAATGAACAAATTAGAGAAGTGCCAGATAGAAATTCAGGAGAGAATAAACAAACTTGAGCAACTGTTGGGTAATTTGAGACAGAAAATGTATAGGGAAAGTACTCAATAAGTACAAACAATTATACTAGTAGAGACTAACAGGTAGTACTCTGTGTGTAGTGTATATGCTTATACATGTAAAATTTCCTACATATATGCATACATGTGTATAATTACAGGTGTAAACTGGGTCAGTAGGACCCATATACAATACACTACTTCTGTATACAGTATATACAGTATATACACTGTGCCAAATATAACAAGATACTTTACATTAAAATAGCTCATAAAAGTACACTATTATCTTTCAAAACAAATGCTTAATATTACTAAGCTAAGAAAATGTATTGTAGTACTGTTTACACACAGAAATAAGACAGTTGAGTGTTGTGAGTTAATATTATATGACAGCTCTAAACCTTTATATAATGTACTATAGTAACTATACTAACTGTAGTACTCATACTAGTACTTTTTAAGTTAAACAAGGTTGTTATATAGTATTAAAATGATTTGGTATATAAATAAGTAAAGTAAATAAGGTTTAGAAACTCAAACTTAGTATTTAATTAGAGAATATGCTTAGTAATACTGTATACTTGTATACAGTGTATACAGAAATTTTTTACTTATAGTATATACATATGTGTGTAAATATATGTCTGTATTTTCAGTTAAAATTTTCTCTTACAATATAGTGTGTAAGTGTATATACTGTAAGTGTATCTGTAAATTATACTATAGTGTAGAGTACTACTAACAGGTCATTGTCTTACTTATTGTGTGTAGAAGTTTAGTAGTGAATGAAATTTACTTTACTAAAATCTATACTTTTAATACTATTTTATAATAATATTGTAGAAATTTACTAGTCTTCTCAATCATTAGTTAAGCTTGTAATAGTAGCTAATACATTAGAAGCACTATGTTAGCAACAGTATAGAGGGGACCTGAAGGCTTAGTAAGGGGACCTAGGTTACAACTATTCTATACAACAGAAATACAGAACACAAGTACTAGAACATAGTTGGAACTTGTAAAACAGACAGAGAGAGAGAGTGAGACAAGAGTAGAGTATATAGAGTAAGCCTAAGAGTACAGGACTACCTAGAGTAGACAAGATCAAGACT
>NW_006760388.1:3930406-3943390 GCF_000271605.1 Fomitiporia mediterranea MF3/22
ATAAGTATTACATTTATATACAGTTGTTACATTTCAATTACAAGCAAAGTATAATTATAATTTTGAAGTGTAATTGATATATAAGTACATTATTACATTACATTTGCTATTATTAATTACATTTGTTGCAACTTTTTCGTGATGCCTGTAGTACTGTTTACACACAGAAATAAGACAGTTGAGTGTTGTGAGTTAATATTATATGACAGCTCTAAACCTTTATATAATGTACTATAGTAACTATACTAACTGTAGTACTCATACTAGTACTTTTTAAGTTAAACAAGGTTGTTATATAGTATTAAAATGATTTGGTATATAAATAAGTAAAGTAAATAAGGTTTAGAAACTCAAACTTAGTATTTAATTAGAGAATATGCTTAGTAATACTGTATACTTGTATACAGTGTATACAGAAATTTTTTACTTATAGTATATACATATGTGTGTAAATATATGTCTGTATTTTCAGTTAAAATTTTCTCTTACAATATAGTGTGTAAGTGTATATACTGTAAGTGTATCTGTAAATTATACTATAGTGTAGAGTACTACTAACAGGTCATTGTCTTACTTATTGTGTGTAGAAGTTTAGTAGTGAATGAAATTTACTTTACTAAAATCTATACTTTTAATACTATTTTATAATAATATTGTAGAAATTTACTAGTCTTCTCAATCATTAGTTAAGCTTGTAATAGTAGCTAATACATTAGAAGCACTATGTTAGCAACAGTATAGAGGGGACCTGAAGGCTTAGTAAGGGGACCTAGGTTACAACTATTCTATACAACAGAAATACAGAACACAAGTACTAGAACATAGTTGGAACTTGTAAAACAGACAGAGAGAGAGAGTGAGACAAGAGTAGAGTATATAGAGTAAGCCTAAGAGTACAGGACTACCTAGAGTAGACAAGATCAAGACTACAGGACTAGTCTGATCTTGTATACTTATATATACTAAACTATACAAGAGTACTCAGAGAGTACAAGCTACTAAGAATAATAAGCTATAAAGAATAAAAGAAAGGAAGGTCAAAGATAAAGGTACAAGGAACAAAGGGATGGACAAAGGGTAAGAGACTATAGAATGAACAAGGAATGAAAGGGTGGTTAAAGGAATAGAATGATGAAGTAAGGAGGGGTAGTAATAAGAGTTAGTATACATATAGTTTATAAACAGTACTCTTAAGAGATAAAAGTCCTGAGTTCTAGTATAGAAGGGTGTGAAACCCTCAGAACTGAAAGTATAAGAGTAGAGAACTGTAACATCACTCTCCCTCTAAAACCAATTGTCCTGATTAGTGAACATTAGGCTTGGTTAGTAGTTTAGACATAAGTCAGAATAGTAGAGCTTGGAAATCTGTAAGGCTGAGTTTGTACAGAGTACTAGGATGAAGCTAATAGAAGTCTTAGATTGTCTTAAGAGTATGAGTAAGGTTCTTAGCAGGTTCCTAAGTGTGCTCTTTAACTAGGTACCCTTTCTAGTAAACAAGGAATTTGAGTTTTCTATATAGTAGTTTAGTTATTAAAAAGAAGGTTAGTGCCTCTACTTACAAACTCTAACTTTCAGCAACATAGAAGCACATACACTTAGTGTTCAACAAGGTTCTGTTGTCTTAATATTATAATCTGAGTTTTCCTTTACAACAAAGACCCCTACTGTCTTTACTAGAACTTATCAGTTCTAAACCAGAATACAAAGTAGAGTATATAGTAGATACAAAGAGTCTAAAGTGCTTATTGTCCAACTTCTTTATTAAGTGATCTGAGGTCAGATTAGTGGCTTCTAGTATAACTTTGTTACTAGGCTAGTAATCCTTAGTTACAGACCTCTTCTAATCATAGTTCTACTTTATAATCTATACTATCTTCTCTAAAAGAGTTTGTACATCCTTCCTAGTCTTGTACATCTGTTCTATAAAGTCTGTTACAGACTCAGAACTGTCATTCTAGTTTAGAACTGTCCCTTAGTACAGATGTCTCCTATAGTTGAGGAAGAACAGAGACTGTTCTGTTGTAAAGTGTTACTAGTTATTATGTACAAATTCTGTCAGAGCTAACTATTCAGACTAATCCAATTACTAATGATTAATGAACATCTAGAGATAAAGCTTGATCTACTGATTGACTCACTCAGTTTGACTATCAGTCTGTAAGTAATATATAGTAGAAGGGTTCCCTTAAATTCTAAAAAGTGTGTACAAGTCTTATATGAATTTTAACTTGAATTACAGTCTGTAATTGTGAATGAGTTTCTAAGGGAGTCTGTACAACTAGAAGACATGATTCTAATAGATACACATTATGTCTTTAGAAGTAAGTTCTATTCAGGTTAGAACTGTGTAGACTTACTTAGAGAATTAGTTAACAATTATACAGATAGTATTGTAACTCTAAGACTCAGGTAGCTTACTAATCAGGTTCACTAAGACTTCTTCCTAAGAGTAATCTAGGATCTAATACAGATATAGGAGAGTCTAAACCCTTGTCTGGTAAGTCTTAGTCTATTAGTACATATTATAACTAGTTACATACTTTAGGATTTCCCTCTGTATTCCTAACTACTAGTAGTTTCAAGTAATGAGTTCCTGTGTTTTGTGTTAGCCTAAATGTTCTACAGTCAGATTGTTGTAATAAGCTTAAACAATGTCCTCCTATAGTTTTTAATCCTTCAGAATATACAGTTAGCCTTCCTAGTAAACCTGTCCATCCTTATCCTCCTCCTAGTCTCTAGCTTACTTCTCTAACTACTTTACTACAACCTGGTCCTGTGTGTGTCTTAGAGCTTACTGTATGTAAGTAACAAAGTTAACATTCTTAGATTCAAGTCAGATCTCTTAGATTGTCTTAGACACAAAATGGGAATTGTTTAGGAGAATAAGATTTTTATTATTATTCTCTCCCCTTTCATAACCTACTTGTCTTAAGAGTAAATCAGCTTTTGTCATTTGTGTTCTAAGTTTGTGAGTCAGTACAAAGTTGTAGTTCTACAGTTCTAACATTTAGTAGGCCTAGTAGTAGTTGAGCTTCTGAGGCACCTGAAAGTACTAAAGATTAAGGTGATTACTCTAAATCTTAAACTTCTATACAGTACTAAGAAGATATTAACACTACTCCTTTAGAGAACAGACAATTGTAAAGAGTTCCTTATTATAGATAGAGTAGTTTTGTTCTATTACAGAGAGGGACTCTGATCAGAATACTATTAGACACTACTTTCTGTCAATAAACTAAGACAGTACTACTCTATTTATAAAGTTAGAAGAGTTAACTTTGACTCAGAACTTGTTTATAACTGTCAGAACTACTAATACAGACTTACTAGTAATAACCTACTTAAGGGACTCAAATACAGACTACTACTGATTACCTTATTATTAAGGGACATCTTTGCTAGTAAGATTGTAAAGGGGCTAGGTAATAGTACTAAAGCCTTAAATGAAGTATTAGTAGTAGTTTACAAACCTAAGAAATACTTGGACCTGTTTCAGGTTCTAAGGTTATAGTCAGTTCTAAACTATAGTTACCTTTGTTAGATCTATACAGACCTCTCCTCTACTAATTATGAAGCTTAGATAATCTACTAACTCCTACACAAAAGAACACTTTGCTTCTTAGAGGAACAGTTTATTATCTTAGAGTTACTACAGAACTGCTTAGATTAGTTAGTAGTAGTAGTACTTAACTGTTTAGGTGAAGATTAGAATGTTGTTCAGATACACACTAACATGCTCTGAGTCAATCAGATCTGTAAGAATGTGATTCATGAATGACTAGAATGTTGTAAGTAAGTTAGTTAGTCTAAAGAACATTACAGTCAGTTTGTACAATCTACAATTAGTTTAGAATACAGTTTTCTACTCATCTCTGTCTTAGATCCAAATATTATTGTATCCCTATCAAACATTCAACTTAGTAAAAACCTTAGATGTATGTGTCTTATTTAATAGCTCCTGAATCAGAGGGAGTGAGTACTTGTTTTTAATAGTACCCTTATTAAGACAATAATAATTCTAAACTAGATAGAGCTTTCTATCTTTCTTTTTGACAAAGAAGAAAGGGGAGGCTATAAGGGACTTTAAGGGTTGGATCTGACTGTTCTGAAGATTTTCCTGAAGAAACTTGTCAAGCACCTTCTACTTGTCTCTGTTGAGCAGGTAGACCTTACAATCCTTAGGTTAGAAACTCTTAGTCAATTTAATTGTATAGTCCTAGAGATAGTGTTTAGAAAGCTGGTTAAATTCCTCTTTATGTTAGTAATAGTATAGAGGGGACCTGAAGGCTTAGTGAGGGGACCCAGGCTACAACTATCCTATACAACAGAAATACAGAATGTAAGTACTAGAATATAGTCAGAACTTGTAGAACAGACAGAGAGAGAGAGTGAGACAAGAGTAGAGTATATAGAGTAAGCCTAAGAGTACAGGACTACCTAGAGTAAACAAGATCAAGACTACAGGACTAGTCTGATCTTATACACCTATATATACTAAACTATACAAGAGTACTTAGAGAGTATAAGCTACTAAGAATAATAAGCTATAAAGAATGAAAGAAAGGAAGGTCAAAGATAAAGGTACAAAGAATGAAGGGGTGGACAAAGGGTAAGAGACTATAGAATGAACAAAGAATGAAGGGATAGTCAAAGGAATGGAATGATGAAGTAAGGAAGGGTAGTAGTAAGAGTCAGTATACATATAGTTTATAAACAGTACCTCTAAGGGACAGAAGTCCTGAGTTCTAGTATAGAAGGGTGTAGAACCCTTAGAACTGAAAGTACAAGAGTAGAGAACTGTAACATCACCCCCCCTCTAAAACCAATTGTCTCAATTGGTAAACATTAGGCTTGGTTAGTAGTTCAGGTATAAGTCAGAATAGTAGGGTTTGGAAATCTGTAAGGTAGAGTTGATACAGAGCACTCAGATGAAGTTGATAGAAGTCTTGAATTGTCTTAACAGTATAAGTGAGATTCTTAGCAGGTTCCCAAGTATGTTCCTCAACTGAGTATCCCTTCTAGTAGATAAGGAACTTAAGCTTTCTGTATACTAGCTTAGTATTCACTATATACTCTACTTTGTATTCTGGTTCAGAACTAATAAGTTCTGGTAGAGGTGGTAAGAGTCTTTATTGTGAAGGAAAACTTAGATTATAGTACTAAGACAGTAGAACCTTATTAAACACTGAGTGTATACACTTTCATATTGTTAGAAGTTAGAGTTTGTAGGTAGAGACACTAACCTTCTTTTCAATAATGAAGGGTCTAAAGTACTTGTTGTCCAACTTCTTCATTAGGCAATCTGTGGTCAGGTTAGTAGCTTCTAGTATAACTTTGTTACTAGGCTAGTAATCCTTGACTATAGACCTCTTCCAATTATAGTTCTACTTTATAACCTATACTACCTTTTCTAAAAGAGCTTATACATCCTCCCTAGTTCTGTGTATTTGTTCTGTAAAGTCTGTTACAGATTCAGAACTACTGTTCTAGTTCAGAACTGTCTCCTAGTACAGATGTCTTCTATGATTAAGAAAGAACAGGGACTGTCCTGTTATAGAGTGTTACTAGTTATTGTGTACAAATTCTGTCAGAGCTAACCATTCAGACTAATCTGATTACTAATGATTAATAAACATTTAGAGGTAGAGCTTGATCTCCTGATTGACTCACTCAGTTTAACTGTTAGTCTGTAAGTAATATATAGTAGAAGGGTTCCCTTGAATTCTGAGAAGTGTATACAAGTTCTATATGAATTTTGACTTGAATTACAGTCTACAATCATGAATGAGCTTCTAAGAGAGTCTGTACAACCAGAAGACATAATCCTAATAGATACACACTATACCTTTAGAAGTGAGTTCTGTTTAGGTCAGAACTGTATAGACTTGCTTAGAGAATCAGTTGACAATCATACAGATAGTGTTGTAACCCTAAGACTCAGGTAGCTTACTAATCAGGTTTACTAAGACTTCTTCCTAAGAGTGATCTAGGATCTGATACAAATGTAAGAGAGTCTGAACCCTTGTCTAGTAGGCCTTAGTCTGTTAGTATGTATTGTAACTAGTTATATACTTTAGGATTTCCCTCTACATTCCTGACTACTAGTAGTTCTAAGTAATGAGTTCCTGTGTTTTGTATTAGCCTAAATGTTCTACAGTCAGATTGTTGTAATAAGCTTAGACAATGTCCTCCTACAGCTTCTAATCCTTTAGAACATACAGTTAGCCTTCCTAGTAAACCTGTCCATCCTTATCCTCCTCCTAATCCCTAGCCTGCTTCTCTAGCTACTTTACTACAATCTAGTCCTGTGTGTGTCTTAGAGCTTACTATATACAGGTGACAAAGTTGACATTCTTGGATTTGAGTCAGATCTCTTAGATTGTCTCAGACATAAAGTAGGAATTATCTAGGAGAACAAGATTTTCATTATTATTCTCCCCCCTTTTATGACCTACTTGTCTTAAGAGTAAATTAGCTTTTGTCATTTGTGTTCCAGGTTTGTAGGTTAGTACAAAGTCATAGTTTTACAGTTCTAACATTTAGTAGGCTTAGTAGTAGTTAAGCTTCTGAGGTGCTCAGAAGTATTAGAGATTAAGGTGATCACTCTAAATCTTAAACTTCTGTACAGTACTAAAGAGATATTAACACTACTTCTCTAGAGAATGAACAATTGTAAAGAGTTCCTTATTATAGATAGGGTAGTTCTGTTCTGTTATAGAGAGGGATTCTGATTAGAATACTATTAGACACTACTTTCTGTCAATAAACTAGGACAGTACTACTCTATTTACAAAGTTGGAAGAGTTGGCTTTAACTCAGAACTTGTCTACAACTGTTAAAACTACTAATACAGGCTTACTAGTAATAGCCTACTTTAGGGACTTGAACACAGACTGTTACTAATTATCCTATTACTAAGGAACATCTTTGCTGGTGAGATTGTGAAGGGGCCAAACAATAGTACTAAAGCTTTGAATAAAGTATTAGTAGTAGTTTACAAACCTAAGGAACACTTAGACCTGTTTCAGGTTCTAAGGTTATAACCAGTTCTGAACTGTAGTTACCTTTACTAGATTCATACAGACCTCTCCTCTACTGATTACAAAGTCTAGATAATCTACTGACTCCTGTGTAAAAGAGTACTTTACTTCTTAGAGGAACAGTTTATTATCTTAGAGCTATTGTAGAACTGCTTAGATTAGTTAGTAATAGTACTCAACTGTCTGAGTGAAGATCAGAATGTTGTCCAGATACACACTAACATACTTTAAGTCAATCAGATCTGTAAGAATGTGATTCATAAATGACTAGAATGTTGTAAACAAGTTAGTTAGTCTAAAGAACATTACAGTCAGTTTGTACAATCTGTAATTAGTTTAGAATACAGTCTTCTACTCATCTCTGTCTCAGATCCAAATATTATTGTACTCTTATTAAACATCTAACTTAGTGAAAACTCTAGATGTATGTGTCTTATTAATGAGCTCCTGAATCAGAGGGAGCAAGTACTTGTTTTTAACAGTACCCTTATTAAGACAATAATAATCCTGAACTGAGTAGAGCTTCCTATCTTTCTTTTTGACAAAGAAGAAAAGGGAGGCTATAAGAGACTTTAAGGGTTGGATCTGACTGTTCTAAAGATTTTCCTAAAGGAACTTATTGAGTGCCTCCTACTTGTCTGTTGAGTGAGTAGACCTTACAATCCTTAGGTTGGAAACCCTTAGTCAATTCAATTACATAGTTCTAAAGACAGTGTTTAGGAAGCTAGTCAAATTCCTCTTCACTAAAGACTTTAGGGAACTCTTGGACAAAATTTGGCAGGCTGAGTCTACATACATTCTAGAGTAGAGTTGTTCTAAGAGGGTTCCAGACTGGTTCTGTCTTGAACATTCTTCAGATTGACTCTGTTCTGTCTTGACTAGAATATGTGTCCACATATTTATCCTAGTCAAAGAAGAACAACTGGTCACCTTCATCAGAACTGTTAGTAACATTAGAAATGTTTGTATTTACTTAGAACAGTAGTGTAAGGTAGTTGTAAGACTCAGAACACTAATCAAACACAAGTGTCTACTCTAACTAGTCAATAGTAGGGTTGTAAGCCTTAAGCCATTTGAATCTAATAAAGACATCTGTCTTTCTAAGGTTAGTAACTCTAAACTCAATACTTTCCTTATGATTCTAAATAGTCATCCATAGTTGGACAAACTTAGTAATCTAACTATTCTGGTTCAGGGTTCTGTCTGTATTGTATACTAGGATTAGAAGTAGAATGTGTTAAGTAGAGAGGTAGTGTTCCTACACAAAGGCCTTATTAATGTATGAACCAGTGTATCTACTGTTTACTAGAGCTATTGTTTAAATCTAGGGGAATCCTAAGAAGGGAGCTAAGAGGACAGGAATCTAGAGCTAGTACTTAGAACATTCTTGAATAAACTGCTACTTGTTCTGAAGGGAACATATAGCTTGTACAGTCTTGTTGTCTGAGAGGGTAAGTATATGTACTAACATTTCCTTATTAACCTCTCTCTTTCAACAAGGACAGACCTATGTCCTCAACTGTAAACTCAGCTAAGGCTATCCCTGCTTGATACTACAGACAAACTACTAAGTAGTAAACAGGGCTGAGTAATGTTCTGAATGTTCTAAGATCTTAGAACACAGAAGTAGCAGGTTAGATTGTACAGATTTAGACTTGGATAAAGTACAAAGAGAAGAATTAAAAGAATCAGAAGAAATAGGAGAACTATCTACTTTTGTTTTCAACTTTTTTCTTTCTAATAAATAATTTTGTTGATTTATTTTTTCTACTTTTTCTACTTTTTCTACTTTTTCTACTTTTCTTACTTTATTTACTTCTAATCCTACAGTGTCTATTGAATCAAAAATAGTTATTAAAAAATCTGAGTCATAGCCCTTCAGTACTACATTCACTGTTGAGCCTCTACAAAATCCTAGAGTATATAGTCAGAGTCTAGGAGTTCTGAGGTGACTTCTGAATTTGTAGAAAAGGCTTCTTACTATAAATCCTGCTTGTCACTCATTATTACTCTAATAACCTAATAGATATACTGTTACTTCTACAGGCAGTCCTTAATTTAGTGCCCTGACTTTCTGTAGGTAAAGTATGCTCCTTACTTTTAGACTTCTCTAATGTTCATCAGAACAGATTGATTACAAATTATGAGCAGATTAATCTGAGAGTGTAGAACTGTCAGAGCCAAACATATCTGTAAGTATTCTGTACAGACTTGACACATCTAAGCTATAGCTTGGTTAAAGGAAATAGTGTGTGTCTTCTACTCAGTGTAAGTAATCAGTTCTAGTATTATTCTAAGAATCTTATTAACTAGTTCTAGGTGAAGAGCTTTTTCAAGCATTCTAATAAGGACATTATTAAACCTAAGTGTGAATCCTACCTTCTAGGCCAGAATATCAAACTCCTGAAAGAAGGTATTAGTAGAATGTTTGCCCTGTCACAGAGATACAAGCTTGTTCTATACATTGTACTTCTTATTCAGATTAATAAAGGAAGTACAAAGCTGCCCTATAAATTCTGAATATGACTCATTGTTCTAAAGTCAGATTAGACTTTTGATTCAATAGCCTTCAATCCAGTTCTAGGCCCAGGTGGCTGTGTTACCTTCTTTCATGAAGGAGAGGACAAATAGGACACAATCAAGATCTAAGGATAGATTAGTCAAAGTAGTAGTTACATATAGTTTGACTTAGTACTAGAAGTCCTTAAAGTGCTACCTATTAAAGTCTGAAGGGCAGACTATATGTACTTTCTTTCTAGAACAGGTTGTAACTTCTAGAACAATTGGAATAGGTTCTGAAGAGGCTAAGAGTACATAGTTAGTAAAGGTCTCTTAAATAAAGGTCTACATGTATTAAGCTAGGTTTGCTTGTAACTACTAATCTGGCAGGACAGTAAGGGTGATAGTTAGTGTAGGAGGGTCTATGTTTACACTACAAAGGAATTGGTACTAAACTAAAAGGGGTAATGAATAGAAGAAGGGTGGTAAAAGTTTAAAAGGGTTTAGAAAGTTTAAAATTTAAAAATGTAAAAGGGTTGAGACAAAGAAAAGAGATTAACACAATAGTAAGTACTAATACTCAAAATGTAAGAGAGTTGTAGAGTAGTAATAGGTAGTCTTGATCTGATGTCAGTAACAGTATAGAGGGGACCTGAAGGCTTAGTAAGGGGACTCAGGCTACAACTATTCTACATAACAGAAATACAGAATGTAAGTACTAGAACATAGTCAGAACTTGTAGAACAGACAGAGAGAGAGAGTGAGACAAGAGTAGAGTATATAGAGTAAGTCTAAGAGTACAGGACTACCTAGAGTAGACAAGATCAAGACTACAGGACTAGTCTGATCTTGTATACCTATATATACTAAACTACACAAGAGTACTCAGAGAGTATAAGCTACTAAGAATGATAAGCTACAAAGAATGAAAGAAAGGAAGGTCAAAGATAAAGGTACAAAGAATGAAAGGGTAGACAAAGGGTAAGAGACTATAGAATGAACAAAGAATGAAGGGATGGTCAAAGGAATAGAATGATAAAGTAAGGAAGGGTAGTAGTAAGAGTTAGCATACATATAGTTTATAGACAGTGCCCCTAAGGGACAGAAGTCCTAAGTTCTGGTATAGAAGGGTGTAGAACCCTTAGAACTGAAAGTACAAGAGTAGAGAACTGTAACACTTTACTAAAGACTTTAGGAAACTCTTAAACAAAATCTGGTAGGCTAGGTTTATATACATTCTAGAGTAGAGTTGTTCTAAGAGGGTTTCAAACTGGTTCTGTCTTAGACATCCTTTAGATTGACTCTGTTCTGTCTTGACTAGAATATGTGTCCACATATCTATCCTAGTCAAAGAAGAACAACTAGTCACCTTTATTAGAACTGTTAGTAACATTAGAAGTGTTTATATCTACTCAGAATAGTAGTGTAAGATAACTGTAAGACTTAGGACACTAATTAAACATGAGTGTCTACTCTAACTAGTTAATAGTAGGGTTGTAAGCCTTAAGCTATTCAAATCTAATAAAGACATCTGTCTTTCTAAGGTTAGTAACTCTAAACTTAATACTTTCCTTATAATCCTAAATAGTTATCTATAGTTGGACAAACTCAGTAATCTGACTATTCTAGTTCAGGGTTCTGTCTATATTGTATACTAGGATTGGAAGTAGAACATGTTAAGTAGGGAGGTGGTGTTCCTATACAAAAGCCTTATTAATGTACAAACTAGTGTATCTACTGTCTACTAGAGCTATTGTTCAGATCTGGGAGGATCCTGAGAAGGGAGTCAAGAGGACAGAGACCTAAAGCTAGTACTTAGAATGTTCTCTAATAAATTACTACTTGTTCTGAAGGGAATGTACAGCTTGTATAGTCTTGTTATCTGAGAGAGTAAGTATATGTGCCAACATTTCCTTATTAACCTCTCTCTTTCAACAAGGACAGACTCATGTCCTTAACTGTAAACTCAACTAAGGTTATCCTTACTTAATACTATAGACAAACTACTAAGTAGTAAATAGGGCTAGGTAGTGTTCTAAACATTCTAAGATCTTAGAACACAGAAGTAGTAAGTTGGATTGTACAGATTTAGACTCAGATAAGGTACAAAGAGAAGAATCAAAAGAATTAGAAGAAATAAGAGAACTATCTACTTTTGTTTTTGACTTTCTTCTTTTTAATAAATAATTTTGTTGATTTACTTTTTCTACTTTTTCTACTTTTCTTACTTTATTTACTTCTAATCCTATAGTGTCTATTGAATCAAAAGTGACTATTAAAAAATCCAAGTTATAGCTCTTTAGTACTATATTCACTGTTAGGCCTCTACAAAATCCTAGAGTATATAGTCAGAGTCTAAGAGTTCTAAGGTGACTTCTAGATTTGTAGAAAAGGCTTCTTACTACAAATCCTACTTGTCACTCATTATTACTCTAATGACCTAACAGATATACTATTACTTCTATAGACAGTCCTTAATTTAGTACCCTGACTTTCTGTAGACAAAGTATACTCCTTACTTTCAAGCTTCTCTAATGTTTATTAGAATAGATTGATTGTGAATTATGAGCAGATTAATCTAAGAGCTTAGAACTGTCAGAGCCAGATGTATGTGTAAGCATTCTGTACAGACTTAACACATTTGAGCCACAGCTTAGTTAAAGGAAATAGTGTGTATCTTCTACTCAGTGTAAGTAATCAGTTCTAGTATCATTCTAAGAATCTTATTAACTAGTTCTGGGTGAAGAGCTTTTTCAAGCATTCTGATAAGAACATTATTAAACCTGAGTACAAATCCTACCTTCTAGGCTAGGATATTAAACTCCTGAAAGAAGGTATTAGTAGAATGTTTGCTCTGTTATAGAGACACAAGCTTGTTTTACACATTATACTTCTTATTCAGATTGATGAAGGAAGTACAGAGTTGCCCTATAAATTCTGAATATAACTCATTGTTCTAAAGTCAGATCAGGCTTCTGATCCAATAGTCTTTGATCCAGTTCTACATCACAAAAAAGTCTTAAGTATTATACTTGCTTGTAATCTTGTATATTTTATAAATTTTATAAAATTTGTCCAATTACTTATAATCTTCCTGGGGGGTTAAGCAAGGAAAGTACAATGTTAAATAAGCAAGAAAAAATACTTTTAAAACTTGGCAATTTCTGATATAATTTTATAAATTGTCAAGTTATACAAGTGATTATAATATACTTCCTAAATTACAAGGTTAAGACATACTTATTAATTTGTGACAGTGTAATATCTGCTTATAATGCTTACAAGTCATTACAAGTGTTTGAATAGCTTGCTTTTGCTTACTATACAATTTTATATCAAATAATTAATCGAATATAATTATATTTAAATTATAGAATACAAAAATAGTAAATAATACGCCATTTCTACAGTCCCAACCCCTACACCACCAGCTGCCTCTGCCTCA